>NW_026440850.1:0-23893 GCF_025698485.1 Gossypium arboreum | reverse complement strand
ATCTTTGTTCATCATAGCTGAAAGTTAGAGAAGAGAAAGGAGAGGAGAAAGCTCTTGAGTATTTGGTCATTAGGAGGAGGAAAATTGAAGGTAAGTTCTTGGTACCTTGCTTCTATTTTGAGGTTCATGAGTTTTTCTTGATTCTACCATAACTCTTGAAGTATATTTTGATTTTTAGTTGTGTTGTGAGCATTTAGTCATGAATTAAAATGAAGGAAATGGTTGTTGTTTCATGTTCTTTTGATGAAAAATGGAAGATAGGTGAAGTTGAGCTAAACAAATGAGCATGCATGTGCCTTAGATGCTAAGGGGAAAAATCGGCTAACATGTTGTGCTTTAAAATGATGAAATAGAGATTATACTTAAGTAAAATCATAGATATGTGATGATTGATTGGTGATATACATGTTTAAATAACAAGCATGCAAGTTAGGTGTGAAAGAGTGATTTGGTGATAAATCTGCTTGGGACAGCAGCAGTAACATGACTTTGGAAAATCACCATAAATTGTGGGAGATGAATTAGAAGCTGAATAAATTGTGTAATTAAAGCTTATTGAGTCTAGTTTCAAATGAAATAAACAAGAACATATTTTGAATTCTGTACAATGAGAAATTTGATTCGTAATAAAGAGTGGTCAGATTAGTCAAACAGTGAAACATGGGAAACTTTAAGAAAAATCTGGTATTGATTGGCCATACCAAAAATTCTGAAAATTTTATGGATAGAAGATATATGAGTCTATTTTCAGGAAAATTAACGGAACTTGATTTGGAGTTTCGTAGCTCCAGTTATAAATGATTTAGTGACTGTTGCTCAGGAAGACAGCTTGCAGTGAAATTATGATTATGTGGTAAACATTGACAAAAATTTGTTAATGAGTTGCTTATTGATTTCTTATAAGCTTACTATGATCTGGAGGTGTGGTTGGTCAATATTGTAAGGGGTTAATCGTGGTTCGTATTTGAATAGTTAGATTAACGTGTTAGTAATCCAATTGTAGGCAGTTCGTGTGTGGATCTCGCCAAGATATCGTCATAAGCAAATGTGTGTAACTAACACCCTCTCATAGACTAGATTGGCAAAAGCCGTAAAGTCAAAATCTTTGAAAAGTCGATATTTTGGGAATTTGCAGTGTCTCGAATGCTCGTAAGATAGTTGGGTTTGTATATTTGGTAATCTAAAGTAATAAACTGCAGATGCTGCGATTTCATACTTTTTGATAATTTGGGCTTAATGGGCCAAAGATTTGTTCATGGGCCAACGCCCAATCGTAAGTATCTTGTGATAAGTGTTCGATAGTACGTAAATAGTTAGGATATGCATGAAAACGCTAAAAGTAGCTAAATTACTATAATACCCTATGTATGAAAATTATTTGTTATACCCCTAGGTGTAAAATTACCGTTATACCCCTAGGGTTAATTTTGACCTAAAAGCATGACGATCCGATTCGTATGATGTATGCCATGATTATATATCTCATTGCATGGGGACATGGGTTATATTATGGAGGAAGCGTTACGGTGGCTATGCCACAAATATCCGATCCGTGGCTCGCCACAAATATCTCGATCCGTGGCTCGCCACATATATTCTGATCGTGGCTCGCCACGATTATATGTATCCGTGACTCTGTCACATTATCTGCTCTCGCAGCCATGTTGCAAATTCTATGGTGTGTAGTGGTTGGGTGGGTCGAGTTGTCTCCCCACACGTGTAAGGTTGGTACGGGGGTGTATACGGTTGGATATGGTTAGGTTTCGCATAAACATGTAATATACATTACGTTTCATTATGGGCCTATGGGCTTTATTTTGAATTCGTCAGGCTAAGGCCAACTTATTCTATTTCGTGGTTTAAGCTGATATAGGCTATGGTTGGGTTAATTTACACATGAGTTTCCCAAACTCACCCTTTTATTTTCATCAACGCAGTAATCCCCAACCATAGTGGGCTTGGAGTGTGAGGGAATTGAGTGGCCACCTATTCCGAAAGTTTGATTTTCTTACGTGAACTGGACATCCTTTTATTTACGTTTGAAGTTTTGGGTTTTTAAATGTAATAAGGCGCTTATTTTTTTTGATGGTTTTTTTAATATGTATTACTAAGATAGGTAATACTTATTTTAACTGTTGAAATTGGATAGCTTTAAAGCGCGTTTAAAAAACAACAGTTGATTTCAAAATAACGACAACAAGCAAAGCTTCCGTAATGAAAGTATTTTCCAAAATTAATCACTTTTCCTAAAATGACTTAATCAAATCGGTTTCCTAGAAATATCCATGACGTTAAGGTGTGGCAATGGCGGTATGTATGTCTAGGATTGGATCCGAAGGAGCTTGGTACTAAGCGACTCGATGGACTCACCACCTCTTTTCTAGTTTCCTACCGTGCATGCCTTCCATTCACTTTAACCCTTAATGAATTAATCTTTTAAACATCAAGTACGATTTTTCGGACTTAGAATGGAAATTTTTTACGTTTTGATGTGGCATGCGGATCCAACCATAACTTCAAGGGGGTTTGGGGTGCTACATTTAGTGGTATCGAGCATAGGTTGCAACAACTCGGTGTGGAATGGGTTTACAAAACAAATATTTTTGAAAACAAAATTTTATAAAGAATGCAAAAACTCGATTTTTAAAATTTAGATCTTTAGAAGGTGGCATTCAATCTCCTACCAAGTCTCGTAAGTATTACTCGAACTCTTCCGAATATTTTCTCAATTATCTGCATCAGATCAAAGCCTACTAGGATACTCTAGATAGGATTATTTTGAAACCATCGGAAAATCGATAAGAGATCAAATCAGTAGCTAGACTTCGATTCTGAAAACAAACTTTGAATTACTTGTCGATTCATAAAACATCCAGTAATAAACACCGAATATTGAATTGATGCATAAAATTCGTAATCAAGATAAACCGATATAGTACGAGAGCTACTGGGAAGAGGCCGTGGTCGAGGCAAGTAGTACTCAAGCACGACCACCACCACCGGATGAGAATGGGCCGTATGATAGGGCCGCCGAGGATGATGCCACTGTCACAAGCAATGCCGTGTTCGGAAAGAGTTGCGAGCAAGTTCGCAACGAAATTGGGGATCTATTTCAATGACTTGGGACTAACGGAACGGAGATCTTTAAGAGCGTGTCGGTATAGCCCGAATGTGGCGGAATATTGGTTGGAGGCCATGAACGGATTATGGACAACTTGGACTGCTCACGAGGAGATTGTGAGTGGGTATCTGTACTAAGTCCCTTGGGTCACTTTCGGTTAGGGTAGACAAATCTGATAAGGATGTACCCTTAGAAACTCAAGGTAAGATTTTCTGGAGATCGATGGAGTTACTGTCGAGAGTTTGACCTTATTTCGGGAATGGATTGGCTTGTTAAGCATAAGGCGACTACGGATTGTCCGCTAAACGAATGGTGTTAAGAACTACAAAGGATGAGGAGGTTATGGTGATAGGTGAGAGAAGGGATTATTTGTCCAATGTGGTGTCGGCATTAAGAGCCGAAAAGTGGATTCAAAAGGTTGTGAGGCCTAATTGGTATTTGTAAGTCGATCGGAAGAGGAGGGACCGGGTGGATAAGGTTAGGACCGTAAAGGAGTTCCAAGATGTTTTTCGGAGGAGCTTCTGGGATTGACTCAATCGAGAAGTTGAGTTTGGAATAGACTTGTTGCTCGGAATGGCGCTTGTGTCTATCGCACCGTATAGGATGGCAATCAAGGAATTAGTAGAGTTAAATGCTCAAATTCAAGAGTTGTTGGATAGGGGCTTTATTAGGCCAAGCGTGTCTCCATGGGGAGCACCGTGCTATTCGTGAAGAAGAAGGATGGTACAATACGGATGTGCATTGATTATCGCCATTAAACAAACCGACAATTAAAAATAAGTATCCACCGCCAAGGATTGATGATTTATTTGACCAACTTAGAGGAGCTTATATTTTCCAAGATTGACCTTCGATCCGGATACCATCGCTTAAGGGTAAAGGAAGTGGATATCCATAAGACAAGATTCGTGACTCGGTATGGTCATTACGAGTTTACGGTTATGCCATTTGATCGACAAACGCTCTTGCAGATTTATGGATCTGATGAATCGCGTGTTCCAACCATTTTAGATCGGTTCGTAGTCGTCTTTATTGACGATATCACGGTATATTCTGAAACTAAAGCGAAACATGATGAGCATCTCGTATAGTCTTGTAAGTATTAAGGGAGAAGGAACTCTTTGTGAAGTTCAGCAAGTGTGAATTTTGGTTGAGGGAGGTAACTTTCTTAGAACATGTGGTCTCTGCTGAGGGGATTAAAGTGGACCCTAGGAAAATTGAAGCGATTTTGGAGTGGAAGCCGCCTAGGTCAGTGTCAGAAATACGGAGTTTTCTAAGACTGGCAGAATACTACAGAAGGTTTATGGAAGGTTTTTCTGTGATGGCAGCACCTTTGACAAAACACATAAGGAAAGTGGTACCGTTTGTATGGACTAAGAAACAGCAGGAAGCTTTTGAAAAGTTGAAGAAAGCTCTGACTGAAGCACTTGTGTTAATTCAGCCGGAGTCTGGGAATGATTTTACTGTGTACAGTGACGCATCACACGTGGGTTTGGGCTGCGTATTAATGCAAAAGCATAAGGTGGTTGCATATGCATCACAATAGCTTAAGCCTCATGAGGGAAACTATTTGACTCATGATTTAGAGTTGGTAGTAGTGATATTTGCACTTAAGATTTGGAGACATTACTTGTATAGAGAAAGGTGTATTATATACACCCACTGTAAGAGTCTTAAGTATTTGTTGACTCAGAAGGAGCTGAACCTTAGGCAAAGGAGATGGATTGAGTTGCTTAAGGATTATGACTACTTCGATCGAGTATCATCCAAGCAAGGCTAATGTGGTAGCCGATGCTCTAAGTTGTAGAGTCAGATCGATCCGAGAGCAATGTTTGCTCGTTTGAGTCAATATGATGATAGAAGTTTGTTGGTGAGTTGCAAGTGAGGCCAACTTTGGTTGGATCAGATTAAGGAAAAACAATTGAACGATGAGTCTTTGGTCGCTCGTTTTCAACAAGTTAAGGAAGGGGAAACTTCTGAGTTTGGGAGCCAGAAGAGACGATGCAACAGCAATACCCTCATCTGTTTGGATTAGGTAAATTTAGAGGACGAAATTTCTTTAAGGAGGGTAGAGTTATAACCCCCAATTTTCGGAATCTGTGAATGTTGGCATAGGTTTAATTATGTTAGTGAGCCTGAAAGCCCAAACTTAAGATAGAACCCGAAAATTTTAGTTAATTTTTGTTCCATAAGAAAAAGGGGTGAAATTATGAAATAGGACCTATGTGAAAATGTTTGGAAATGATATAGGCTAAATTAGAGTGGCCAAATAAATAGGAGTGCAAAATAGGAGGATTTGCATGACAAACCTCCCATTTACATGAAGTGGCCAACCATCATGTTGTTGTAGACAAAATGTACACTTGATATCCATAATTTATGGTACAAATTGATACAAATTGATAATAGGTTAGGTAAATGTTCCATGATAATGGGTTAGGTAAATGTTTCATGATAATAGGTTAGGTAATGTTTCATGATAATGGGTTAGGTAAATGTTTCATGATAAGAATATCATGTCTTTTGTATTAAAGAATTAAATGGATGAAATATGAAGTTTTATTAAAAGAAAAAGGGGTGAAAAGAACAAAATTTTGTCCATCTTTGTTCATCATAGCTGAAAGTTAGAGAAGAGAAAGGAGAGGAGAAAGCTCTTGAGTATTTGGTCATTAGGAGGAGGAAAATTGAAGGTAAGTTCTTGGTACCTTGCTTCTATTTTGAGGTTCATGAGTTCTTCTTGATTCTACCTTAACTCTTGAAGTATATTTTGATTTTTAGTTGTGTTGTGAGCATTTAGTCATGAATTAAAATGAAGGAAATGGTTGTTGTTTCATGTTCTTTTGATGAAAAATGGAAGATAGGTGAAGTTGAGCTAAACAAATGAGCATGCATGTGCCTTAGATGCTAAGGGGAAAAATCGGCTAACATGTTGTGCTTTAAAATGATGAAATGGAGATTATACTTAAGTAAAATCATAGATATGTGATGATTGATTGGTGATATACATGTTTAAATAACAAGCATGCAAGTTAGGTGTGAAAGTGTGATTTGGTGATAAATCTGCTTGGGACAGCAGCAGTAACGTGACTTTGGAAAATCACCATAAATTGTGGGAGATGAATTAGAAGCTGAATAAATTGTGTAATTAAAGCTTATTGAGTCTAGTTTCAAATGAAATAAACAAGAACATATTTTGAATTCTGTACAATGAGAAATTTGATTTGTAATAAAGAGTGGTCAGATTAGTCAAACAGTGAAACATGGGAAACTTTAAGAAAAATATGGTACTGATTGGCCATACCAAAAATTCTGAAAATTTTATGGATAGAAGATATATGAGTCTATTTTCAGGGAAAATTAACGGAACTTGATTTGGAGTTTCGTAGCTCCAGTTATAAATGATTTAGTGACTGTTGCTCAGGAAGACAGCTTGCAGTGAAATTATGATTATGTGGTAAACATTGACAAAAATTTGTTAATGAGTTGCTTATTGATTTCTTATAAGCTTACTATGATCTCGTAGTGTGGTTGGCGAATATTGTAAGGGGTTAATCGTAGTTCATATTTGAATAGTTAGATTAACGTGTTAGTAATCCAATTGTAGGCGTTCGTGTGGATCTCACAATATATCGTCAAGCAGTGTGTAACACACCCTCTCATAGACTAGATTGGCAAAAGCGAAGCGAAATGCCGAAAATTCGGTATTTTGGGAATTTCTTGAGTGTCGAATGCTCGTAAGATAGTTGGGTTTGTATATTTGGTAATCTAAAGTAATAAAGCGCAGATGCTGCGATTTCTGTACTTTTTGATAATTTGGGCTTAATGGGCCAAAGATGGGTTCATGGGCCAACCAGCCCAATTCGTAAGTATCTTGTGATAAGTGTTACGATAGTACGTAAATAGTTAGGATATGCATGAAAACACTAAAAGTAGCTAAATTACTATAATACCCCTATGTATGAAAATTATCATATACCCCTAGGTGTAAAATTACCGTTATACCCCTAGGTTAATTTTGACCGAAAAGCATGACGATCGATTACGTATGATGTATGCCATGATTATATATCTGTTGCATGGGGACATGGGTTATATTATAGAGGAAGCGTTCGGTGGCTATGCCACAAATATCGATCTGGTGGCTCGCCACAAATATCTCGATCGGTGGCTCGCCACATATATCTATTCCGTGGCTCGCCACAATTATCATATCTGGTGACTCTCATCACATTATACATTCGGCAGCCATGCTGCAAATTACGTGGTGTAGAGCGGTTGGGTGGGTCGAGTTGTCTCCCCACACGATGTAAGGTTGGTACAAGGGTGTATACTTGTTGGATATGGTTGGGTTTACGCATAAACATGTAATATATGTTACGTTACATTATGGGCCTATGGGCTTTATTTTGAATTCGCCGGCTAAGGCCAACTTATTCTATTTCGTGGTTTAAGCTGATATAGGCTATGGTTGGGTTCATTTACACACCGAGTTTCCCAAACTCACCACTTTTATTTTCATCCACGCAGTAATCCCCAACCATAGTGGGCTTGGAGTCGTGAGGGAATTCAAGTGGCCACCTATTCGAAAGTTTGATTTTCTTCCGTGAACTGGACATCCTTTTATTTACGTTTGAAGTTTTGGGTTTTAAATGTAATAAGGCCGCTTATTTATTTTGATGGTTTTTTAATATGTATTACTAAGATAGGCAATACTTATTTTAATTGTTGAAATTGGATAGCTTTAAGGCGCGTTTTCAAAAACAACAGTTGATTTGAAATAACACGACAACAAGCAAAGCTTCCGCAATGAAAGTATTTTCCAAAATTAATTACTTTTCCTAAAATGACTTAATCAAATCGGTTTCTAGAAATATCCATGACGTTAAGGTGTGGCAATGGCGGTATGCATGTCAGGATTGGATCCGAATGGAGCTTGGTATAAGCAGATCCGATGGACTCACCACCTCTTTTCGGTTTCCTACGATGCAGCCTTCCATTCACTTTAACCCTTAATGAATTAATCTTTTGAACATCAAGTACGATTTTTGGACTTAGAATGGAAATTTTTTACGTTTTGATGTGGCATGCGAGATCAAGCCATAACTTCAGGCGGGTTTGGGGTGCTACAATATCATAATATCAAAATAAGTTTATAACTTAACATTATAATTATAAATATGAAAATTCAGAAGGTTATTTTAGGAAGTACATATATATATATATTAGTGAAGAATAACACAATAGAAGGAATGGTAAAAGAGGGAAAATGTTTAAAGAGTGGAGGCAGTTTAATTTCTTATTTACCTTTGCCTCTCAATCTCCATGCTCTTAACCTCTTCCTTCCATCATTCCTTTTATATACTTCAAATTTTATTAATATGGAGAAATTAGGTTTATCAAATAAGAAAAATTAACAAAACCATAAATGGTTCATACCTCTTATCCTCCAAAGGGTTGAAGCGAAGAGCATTTGTTAAAGTTTGGATGGTCATCCCACTCCAACAATTCCCACCATTCTATGCTTGAGAAGATGGTAAGAGAAGGTGGAGCATATGCAAATGGCTGCCCATTGCCAACAAGGGGAACAAATGGAGGAATTCTCTTCAGTTCATCACAATTATAAGCATTGATATCCTAGAGAGAATCACAAACCATCACTCCACTTTTGCTGCAAATGCTCTTCAAATTTGGTAATCCAAACAATTTCAAAACTCTCAATTTGGGAAGATGGAATTTGATTAATGCATCACCCCCTTTTTCTTCAACTTCTGATATTGCTGCTCCCAATATTTCTACTAACTCATCACATTCTTGCACCCAAATTTCTTCCAGGTGTTGGAGGTTTGGAAGCAACCAATGTGGAAGCAACGTCTTCATAGTTGAGCATCTGTATACATAAATTTGATTAAGATGGGAAAAGGTGGCAGACGGAGCCGATGTTGATGTTGTTGCTGAACCAATTACTTCATCTTTGATAATAAGGGCACTCAACTTTGGCAGATCACGAAGATACAACACCTCGAGGCTCTGAAATGGATGAGCGGAAGAAGGGGCAAAAGAGGACAAGGAAACAACACACTCTATCCCTTCACACTCATAAATCCTACAAACCCTCAAGTCAATCGCAATTTTGAAGGAAGAATTATCATCGACTAAGCTTCTCAAATAGTCGCACTTTAAAATATTCAACTATTGAATTTCAATTGGGTGCATAATTAATTTACCTTCCCAATTCTGGACTCCTCCAATTGTTACTGCTTTATCCCTTCCACAACCCACATTATATGAGCCCACCTGTAAATAGTACTTGATGAGATTTTTCTTACTTTGTTGCATTGAGGAGGTGAACTTATTGAATTCATTGATGTCTTCGAAACGTCCGGTCCAGCCTCCAACTTCTTCAATGGTTCCATCTCCTGCCTTTTAGACTTGTTTTTCATTTCTCACATAAAAACTCAAGTCTTTGAAGGTGAACGAGTTTTGGTAAAGTCCAGGTGGGTATCTCTTTCAGAGTCCACACTTTAAGATCAAGATATCTTAGCTTTATCATCGCATATCCATGCCTTCTGTACTTCCTCAATTTTAGTCCAACGAAGACCCAACTTCTTCAATTCTTGAAGCATCGAAAGACATGGTAGATCTCTTAATTCTTCACAGCCACAAAGCAACAATGTTGTGAGGTTTTTTAGTTCAGAGATGGAATTTGGTAAACTCTTGATCTTCGTAGAGGACAAATTGAGAACACTAAGACAAAGCATGTTTGTGAAAAAGAAATTGAGATATTCTTTATAGGGTTGTTCTGCAATAACAAGGTTGTGAGCAGTTGGCATTTTGTAGGTAGCACATCTATGGAAATTTCTGATATGGAGTTACACATAATTGACACTTTCTCAATTTCCGAACTCCATTGCTCCTTTTCTGGTAACTCTTCTAATTGCAAACCTGCTTGTATCATATATTGTGGATACATTCTTGTGATCGACAATGCCATGTCTCTCACTGCATCATGCATCTTTATACCAGGTAAACCAAATTTAGTGGTAATATTTTCCAACAAGCAGTTATCTTCCAACCTTTTCAAAATAGTAAGGCCTTTATCTTCCATTTGTTGTCTTGTATCCATCTCGTCTATGAATATCTCATCAATCCAACACTCGATTAGTTCAACCTTACGAATTTCAAAATCTTCAGGGTATAATGCACAATACAAGAAGCAATCTTTTACTTTCTCATCTTTCAAGTGATCGAAACTAAATTTCAAGCGCTCGATTACCTCAGCTTCCACTCCTTCCACTTTCCCTATTCTCTCTTTCAAATCTTTGAGTGCATTTTTCCAAATACGAGGGTTATATTCTCCTTTCATGGTACCAGCTACCACAACAATTGTAAGAGGTAGACCCGCACATTCCTTGACAACAAGCTTCAGAGTTGGCATTATAGTTGGACTTTGAACTATGTTAGGTCCAACTTTATTCAAAAAAAGTATCAATGCCTCTTCTTCGAAGGGCTTCACTTTTATCACCTTACAACCCATATACTTACGACATGCTTCAACAGTTGTCAACACCAACTTGCAGCCATTGCCGCCACTTGGCTTGAGGATCCCAACTTCCTCTAGAGAGACTTTATCCCACATATCATCTAGGATTAGAACATGCTTTCTGCGTTCTTCGAATTTCGACAAGATTGCGCTCGTCGAGCTTGTCCTCTTCTTTGTCTAAATATTCCTTCGACTCCAACGCACTTGCAATATTATCTTGTACTTTCATTACATTGAACTCCTTTGATACGGTAATCCAGTTACCCTTTCGAATCTTTGCTTTTCAAAAGATCATTGTGGATGTGCTTCATGATAGTGGTTTTACCCACCCATCCCCAAACTCCAATCTTGCTCACCTCATCCTCGCATCAAACATGCCCAAATCTCATTTCGATAGCTTCCTCTCCAACTAGTTCGATGTTGGCAGCGACAACCCACCACTTGGACCATCTATGGCAAGAGCTTCAGAGGCATTAGGAGCTTTATCAAGAAATTCCTTCATTTCTAGTCTTTTCATAAACCAGCTTCCCGTTGCAAGCACGACAGAGATATCTCCGTTCGACTTTGGTTTCAACAACTTGTGCTTCCCTAATCATTTCCTTCACATCTTCCAACCAATTTTCAACTCCCTTTGGTATCTTCCCTGTAGGACGAAGAAGCTCTGCTTTCAATTGCAGCTCTATATCTTACATTTTGCAATTCAATTCATCTCTGATCCTCTTGAAGTTTCTCACATAATCGTTCAGCTTTCTGTGATATTGCAAATATTTACAAACAGGAGTGCCGAGACAATTTGCAATGCCAACAACAGGCTCTACGTACTCCATTGCTATGTCCCTGCAATGCAATCATTTATAACAGTAGCAGAGAATGAAAATCTGTGAATGTATTGGATATTTTATGAACTATTGATATGTCAGTGTAAGCATGAAAAAGAAAACATGAATGCAAGTTTCAAGCAATGGCGTTTATTAGATGGACCTATGGATGGGTGGCAGACAGAAACATGATGAAATTCTGGTCACCAGAATTAAGCTCTCAATGTATATAAAATGCTAGATTCAAGTGTGCAACAGTTCATTACAGAAGATTAAGAGTTAAAATGTTAACAGTTGAGATTTCAACATTATATTGCTTCTGGGTAGCTCTTTCTGTATTAATTTCAATCTATAGTAGATTATGTCTGCTGATCATCTTGTCTTAAAATCTAAAACTGTTGAAAATCAGTAGAGGAAATCATAGCTTCAGATCTTATTACCTGACTTAGTGGCTGAAAAGTGTTGAGAGAATAGAACTGAAAATGAAGCAGTGAAGTTGACTTCTTACAAAGCTAGCTGCTACAAGAGTAGCAGATAATCACAAACAATCATTGCAAAGTCATGAATTAAGCAGAGAAACGCATGTCATGGATTAAGCAAATGAAAGAAAATTACCTTGACTGGATGCTTGATAAAAATAGTGAAGAAGAAAGAATGTTGTGGGTACAAAAGCCAAAAAAGGAAGAAAGTGAAGATAAAAACAGGCAAAATTATGAGCCATTCACTTCTGTGGTAAGAAATCCCATCTTTTCTTTTAGTTTTTTTCTTTTCTGTCTGCCATTATTAGCTGGCATTTTGGGTATTTGATACTGACATTTCTACTTGATAATAAAACCTTTAATCTGCTCTTAAAATTTGGAAGATATGAGGTCTAAAATCCATGGAAATGTCCTTTCCATTAGATATGAGGTCTAAAATCCATGGAAATGTTCTTTCCATTCATTCTGGACAATACTAACAACTGTTACAGTGATCTTGGTGCTGAATTGTAACATCATCATCATCATCATCATCATCATGGGAAAGTATGGGAAACTAGGGTATAAGAATGTCTAACATACTAGTAAATGACTTGGATTAGGTATAACAAAAAATATATATAGTTATCATGGAATCTTAGCTTCATTGGTATGGGTATTGTTGTCAATGTAAAAATATGTGGGTTTAAGTATACTAAAATGCATTATTCTCTTATTTATGAGTTGTGGATTTTCACCAATTATTGCTAATTTTTGTTTCAGTCACTCAATTAAAAAAAGTTATAATTTTACCACTAATGTTTTTGAAATAATTATTTTTTTGTCACTCAACTGTTAAGTGGAAATTTTGAATTGATTTAATAATAATTTTAGTCTTTAATTTTATACTTTCAATTTGATTTTGATAATACATAAAATGGTAAAAGTTGAAATCATTTTAAAATTTTAGAATATTATAAAATTAAAAAATAAAAGTAAATAAAAATTTTAAAAATAAATAAAGTGAGAAAATTAGGAAAATTATTTTAAACCCTGCAAAATTCTCTATGTTATCTATATTGAAATATTCAATACTCATTATAAAACAAACATAGAAAAAATATTAAGCAAATATATTTGTTCTATGCTTTTTACCTCTTCAATTACTTGACATAGCTTTTACATTATAAGAAAAGATAAAATTCTGAATATAATTTCTTTTTACAATTTGGGTTTTGAAAAAAATGTAATGAAATTGTGAATTGAGTTTGAAAAAGAAAAATTATGGTATATTTTCTATTCTTTTAACTAAAAATATGGCAAGGTCAATTTCATAAGTATTTGAAATATCAGTTCTAGATGTTCTTCAAGGGCATGAAACTCAACTTGATAATACTACTAATTTAGTTTAGAAATATTAGGAAACATATAATTAATAATCTAACTTTTATTTTTGTTTTTTTATTTTAATTTGTTATTGGATGTTATTGAATGATTATTTTCTTTATTTCTCATACAATTTACTTATGAAACAACATATTCAATATTTTATTTTTCTATAATTTTTCTATATATTTTCTATTTTATAAATAATTTGAGTTTTTATAATTTTATATAAGCGAGTCAAGTTGAAAAAATATAAAAACTAAGGACTAAAATTATTATTATACCAACTAAAACAAGTATGACTTAACAGTTGAGTGACAAAAAAATTTAAAAGCATTAGTGATCAAATTGTAATTTTTTTAGTTAAGTGATTAAAACGAAAACTTACCTATAGTTGAATGACTAAATGGTGTAGTTTATCCTAAATTCTTTTAAAATTTTAGTTAATTTTTTTATCTATACTATGTGTTAAAGCCTTTTGCTGATCTGGTGTCAACCATCAATCGAGTCCTAGCTCAAGAAGAAAATTACTAAAAGATCATTTTAGGTGCAAAGTGAAATATATGATTATGAAGGTATTTTATCTTTTCATATATTTATAAATCAATAAAATATCCATAATAAGATGATGCATACAAAACTTTTTATTTACATTAAAACTAAAACAATTTTTAGTGTTATAGGTAAAGGCCAAGTTGTCCTACACTTCCTTGGATTCAACCAATGTTAGCCTTCACCATGAAGACTTTGATGATCTAAGAAAAAAGCAAGATAAAATGAACAAAAATTGGGAGTCAATTGTTATGGTCTTTGCTGCAATATTCAATTATTAATGGTGGATGCCATCAGATTAGATTGTTAAAGCTAATAGCAACTGGCAAAAGGTTCCAATCCTTTTTAGTTGTGGTTTAGGTGTATCAATTAAACTTTTAATCACTCCAAAAACTATTAAAGTGATTGACCAAAATGTCATTTTTATATATAAAATTTTCTCTATAAAATATTTATTTCTTATTTAATTATAAATTATTTATTTAATATATTCTTTTAAAATTTCAATTTAATTTTTGTATTATTAGAATCTTAAAATTTTAAGTTTAATTTAAAGTTTTTTTAATTGTTGAAATTAGATAGGAGTTTTTCTTTTGTTTTTTTTTTTAACGCAATTAGATAAGAGTTGAAATTTAAGTTGACTTGGGATAAATTCCAAACGATTAATCTTAAATCTTAAAATCGATTAATTATTTTCTTCCATTAGTTTTGTAAATTCAATATATTTAATTATAAAAATTTGTTTGAATATTTTAAATATTTATAGTGTTACAATAACAATAAATGAATGGGTGTAATTAATTAAAAGTTAAATCTTTTAGTCATTGGTCAAGAATCATATCACTTAATTTTTGAAAAAGAATTATAACTATTCAAATATGTCTCTAAATATGTCATTATTCAGAAAAGATACATATTGAAATATGTCTCTATGAAAATACATAAAATTCTTATAAATAGGAGTGATATTTCATTTGGAAATCACACTAACAAAATCTAAAATTCTTTCTATCCTTCCTCATTTTCTAGTATTATTAGATTGTTTTATAAAGAGTTACTGTAAAAATTCCTTGTAGAAATTGAGTTTCTTCTTATACATTACTCAGCGCATAGTGAACTATTCACGTCAATGCAAAATGTAAACTGTCACCAGTTTAATTTATTATATCCTCGAAGTTAATTTGCTTAAAATTCTTTTCAGCATTGCTAAAATAATTAGGACGTCAAATATTATAATTCAAAGATGAACATCAATTATTACTAATAATGAATACAACATTCCAAACAATAATATGAGAAAATAGGAATGTTTGTATAAACCAATACAACAAAATAAGGTGTAGCCACATTGCTTTATAAACAAAGAAATTCTAACAAGACTCTCCTAGTATGAAAGCAAAGCAATAATTGACTCTACTAATACCTTACCGTTTATCCAAAACCCAAACGTAGTCTCTAATCCTAAAACAAGCTTAATTTTCAACAATTTGGTCCAATTGCCTTCTTTATTCAATATTCACGCCTCATCACTACTTTCAACACGCCACAAAGAGTAATATGGTCATTAAAACCAGCAGCTACCCTCCCTACTCCTTTTCCAATGGTTGATACTAACAATTGATACTATTTAACATCAAGAAACAAGCGCTTTTTTTTTTTTATTATGAGAAAAATGCAGGCAATCATGAAACAAATTGCTTCAAGTATCACTTACGTGCAATGCCTTGATGAACCATGTAAGATAACTTAGTATGAATTCAATATATCACTTCAAAGCTTAGAAAGAAACGTTAAAGAAATATTCGGAATCAGACAAGTTATTAATAGAAGAATACTAGCTAATAGAACATATTCGTGCCAAACAATGGTATAATGATTTATTTGGTCTTCTAATTGTAAAAAAAAAAAAAATTTAACCATTCATTTAATTTTTTATCTTTTTTAACCCTTAAACTTGAATATTGGTGGGATTACTCTAACATGGATTAAAAGCTAACATTTTTAACTTTGTTAATGTAGTATACATGTGGGTTTGTTATATGGATGACATATCAGCATTTAATTATTTTAAAAAATCAAAGAAATTATAAAAATAATTTTAAAATTTTATACTATTAACTCAAAAGACACAAATAAGATTATCTATCAATTTAATCTATCAAATAGAGAAAACAGGAAAAATTCAATAATAAGAGAATTTACCAGTCATGCTTTGCTATCTCCTTTGTTCAAAATTCATCAAAACTAAAATATTTACAAATAAACCATAAACCATGGATTTTCATTTTCAACATCCATAATTAAGCTTTTCTATCTTCAGTATTTTCGATGAAATTCATATTTGATTAGTTTTCTTCTAACTTTATATATACGATGTTTATAAAATTGAGAGGTGTTTTTAACTGTATATAATTTTGAAAGTCATATACATCATGTCACATCCAAAAATTAAGTTAGTAGAATTTAGGTTAGTGAAATTAAGAGTAGTCACGTTTTGATTTTGAATTAAGATTGTGAAAATTTTTCAACAGAAATAATTTGGTTCTATAGTTAAGAGTTATGAGAGGTTCGAGTTTGAATCTTTTTCTTACATTTTGCTTAAACCCTTATCTTTGAATATCCGCTTATATATTAATTTTGCTCAATTAATATCAATAATGAGTTATTATTTTGGATTTATGTTTATATAATATAATATAATAATTTTAATAATATATTAATAAAATTATTGAATTAAATTATCATATTATAATTTCATAATGATATTGAAACTAATATTATATAAAAGAATCTACAAGGGTATAAATGAAAATTTTGAGTTTTGGGATTTTTTTTAAAGTTTCAAAATACTTCATTTTTTAATTATATTTAAAGTGGATCTCATTTTTAAATTAAGTTTTAAATATAGTTTTCTTACCGTTAATAATAATAACAACAATAATAATAAATTTTAAATAACATTCTTTTTCGACATCACTAAAAATCAAGTTGCTATAAATGTCCTCAAATAACAAAGTTTACTAAGTACAAGCAAAACATAAACATGAAAATTTTAAAACTTGACCAATAATTTTTTGGGTAACTTATTGTCGTTAGTTACTCTAAATAGGGGTTGTTCCTATTTTGGTTACTCGCTCCACAGATCTTTAATATTACCTCTCTATTTTATTTTTTTAACAAGTGTATTACACCTTAAACTTTTCATATTAAACGAAATTCAGGTTATAGAACTCTAACAATCAATGTGGATGAGTATCATGACTGTGGTTTTACCCACACCACCCACCCCCAAAACGCCAATCTTGCTTACCTCTCCGACTGCATCAAACATGACCAAACTTCATCTCTTACAACTTCTTCACCGACTAGTTCTGATATTGTCAGTGGCAGCCCAACGCTTAGACCATCAATGACCAGACTTTCAGAGGCACCAGGAGATTTGTCCCATGTTTGGTTTGTGCAGTTGAGGATTTAACAAATATACAGTGATAGATTATTTTATATGTCAATTATTTACGTTGTTTAAGCTTTTATTGACATTAAATTTTAGATAACTCTTTCTTTATTTTCGTCAATAGATGGAATTAAGAAATCATTTATTGCAATATAAGAATAATATTAAATTGACCTTTCAATTCAACATATTAAATTCATTAAATTTTTGAATATATACATTTAAATTGATTTTGGATTTAAATTACTTAATTTTTATATTTTCAAATTGGAACCAGCACTATATCAATTTAAATTATTTTAATTTTAAATCATTTGAGATTTTTACTTGATAAATTTATGTTTGTTATATTAAATTAAATTAGATAAAATTAAATTAAATTTAATCAATGAATTCGATTTTTTAAGTCGAATTGAGTCAACAACAACATAGAAAAAAGAAAGAGCTTCTTATAGAATACAAATTTGATTAGTAAAATTAGAGGAACAAACCAAGTTTACCTTATAAGGTACCAATCATTGATTGCAGAAATAACATAAGATGAAGGTATCCTTTCTCTTTTCTGGGTTTTCGTTAAATACTTTTTTTTTTTAGTTAGACTTTCCATGATCTGTTGTGTGAATATGAATATATGTATGTATTAACGAAATGGATTATGAGTTTTCTTTGAAAGAACCCATTTGCAGCATCTTGAAGTGATTGATTTGGTTTTATTATATATGGGGTTTGGTTATGATTGGTTTTTCATGGAAATTTGGAAATTGGAGTAAATTGTTTCCAAGAACTAGTTTGTGGTAATTTGGTTTGATAAATCTGGAAGAATGGGATGTTTTTGGATAATTTGACCTCAATAATTTCCCATTAGAAAATGAAATTGTTAAAAGTTGTGAATCAATTAACTACATTTTGGAAACAAAAAATTAACCCATTTCCACCACAATGCTTTACTGTTGATGGCATGGTTATCTTCATCAATGGCGATTTCTAGGAATCGTTGTGTAAATTTACTGCTTATTGAGCTGTTTATATTGATTTACTGCAGGAGAAAGTTCAAGAAAAAGTTGGCTTAAACCCTTCTAATAATGCTGAATCTGGAAAAGGGAAGAGTAAGATGTCGAAGAAAATAACGCATGGCTATCATTTAGTGAAGGGGAAAACGAATCATCCAATGGAAGACTATGTTTTCGCGGAGTTTAAGCAAGTAAACGGCAGTGCGCTCGGTTTATTCGCCATATTCAACGGCCATTTGAGCCATGTTGCTCCCGACCATTTGAGGCGAACTTGTTTAACAATATCTTGAATGAGGTAATCTATAATCGGCTGGATCTTACGGTATCTTTTTCCTATACATTGACAGTGTTTTGTTTGTAGTTTTAACTAAGCGCCTCTGTTTCTTTTCACGCGGGCAACCCGACTTTTGGACGGAACCAGAGAATGTGATTAGGAGAGCGTATCGTTTAACGGATACAAATATATTGGAACAAGCCATTGATTTGGGCAAAGGGGTTCAACGGAAGTGACAGCAATATTGATCAACTGCCAGAAACTGGTAATAGCAAATGTTGGCTATTCCCGGGCTGTGATCTCTAAGAACGGTGTGGCTAAACAGCTTTCAGTTGATCATGAGCCCGCTTCTGAAAGGGAGAGCATTGAAAATAGAGGCGGTTTGGTTTCGAATTTTCCAGGTAATGCGTGCCTGATCTTTTGGGGATGACGCTCAAGGTTACACCAGCTTTTTCTGATATTGTTTTTGTTTCAGGGGATGTCGCGCGTGTTGACAGTTGGCTTGCGGTGGCGAGAGCATTTGGTGACAAGAGTTTAAAGAAACATCTTACTTTGGAGCCAGATGTGAGCATTGAAACAATCGACGATGATACCGACCTCATAATATTGGCTAGTGATGGTTTATAGAAGGTAAGCCCTATCTAACCACATTTTTCTTTTATTGAACCTGCATGTTGAACCTGAGATTTAATGGTCCGTTCCTTAAATTCCAGGTAATGTCAAACCAAGAAGCTGTCGATGCTATCAAAGGCATTAAGGATGCTAGATCTGCTGCAAATCACCTAACTGAGGAAGCTGTTAAGAGAAACAGCAAGGATGACATTTCCATCATTGTTGTAAAATTTTAGTGATCTGTAAGTGTAGCAACTTCACCTGTTTCCGTATGATAACGAACTCCTTATTTATGAAACCTGCAGCTTCCATTGCAGGAGAAGGAGATATAAATAATGGGGAGTGGTAATGAAATGTTGAAATCAGAGTAAGATGGAAGTGGAAAAAGTTGAAGGACCACAAGATAACATTAATTTGTCTCATGTTTGCTTTATGCAGTTCAGGATTTAATCCAAAAAGAAACAGATGTAAGATAACATTAATTTAACAAATCCTAACAGTCAACTACCTATACCTATACCTAATTTCTTAATTAACTATTAGTGTTGTTAAGTTGTCGGATAATTACTTCCTCTCATCTTAAATAAAAAAAATCATTATCTCGAGGTTTTTTTTTCATTTAGTTTAAATCATTCTCCGTTTTTCAAAAATCTGATATAGAACAATTTGATATAGAACTATTTGCTTCTATTTTTCTTGTGGTAATTTACAAATATTTCGAATTGTGCTGGCATTGTAAGCATTGCAATTGTTCATTAGTATTTAAATTATGCTAACATTAAAGGTAAAGCAATAGTTTGAAATCAAGTTAATCTAGGAAGTGATAGAAACTATTTAGGACTATGATAATGTAATAAAACGAGCTACCGTTCGATAAATGATCTTTAGTGAAATGAAAATGAACCCTTGTCGGAAGGGTGCCTCTACCGTAATTAGATACCTTTATGATGGTACTATTGAACTGAATCCAAGTCTTGACTTAATCTTTTTTATTGGTATATTGATGGATAGTGCTTTCGTCTGTCTTATATGAACTTCACTTTGTAGTTTGATGGATGGTAGTCATTGACATGAGAATATACAATACCTTATGAGATTATTGAAATTCATGCCTTTTATCTTTTTTAACAATGTGTTAGCAATGTTGTTTTTATTCGTAGTTAACTTGTATAAATTTCACTTTGTGATTTAGCAAGTAGTGTGTCTATTGGCCCAACAATTGAGAAATATATAATGTATATTACCACGAGTTGTATAGTTGTTGATTGAACCATCTAGAGTTATATTTTTGGAAATATATACGTCTCACTTTTGCAGAGAGCTACTAAATGGTTCACGGAGGGGCCTTACTGTCAATTCTTGGATATATGCCTCATCTCCATGGAGAGTGACTAAATGGCTTATAGGGGCTTGATTGCTGTTTTTGGTGTTATGCCTCACCTCTGTGGAGACCCGCTAGACGGTTCATGAAGGGCCCCAACTGTTGATTTTGGGAGATATGTCTCACTTTCGTGGAAAATTGTAGAACGGTTCACGAAGAAACCCAACTATCAATTTTGAAGATATGTTTCACCTCCAAGAAGAGCCACTGAATGATTCACGAAAGGGTTCAAAGGTGCTATCGTTGGCCATATGACCCAAGATTACGCATGAATGTGAAAAGTTGAGAAACTTAAAAAATTGCTAAACTAAAATTTGAATTTTAAAGTTTGTTAAATAAAATTTAACTTCTTGAAAATTTAAATGGTTAAAATTATAGAATTTATCTTTCTTTTTTAAATTTAAAAATAATAAAAAGTGCATGGACAATTCTATGTAATATATTAGATGACGTGGCAATTTTACAAGTTATTGACAAGTGTTTAGCATTGCCATGTCATCTTAGTCAGTAACTATTGGGTGGCTAATCATTAATATTGATGTCTAAATTTATAAGTTGAAGCGTAGATATATATTTATATAAAATATGAAATTTATGAAATAAGTTTATAATATCAAAATAAGTTTATAACTTAAATGTTTTAATAATAAATATTTAGAAAGTTATTTTGGGAAGTACATATATATAATTTTTAGAGAAGAATAACAGAATAGAAGGAATGGTAAGGTAGGGAAAATGTTAAAAAAGTGGAGACAGTTTGATTTCTTATTTACCTTTGCCTCACAGTCTCAATGCTCTTAACGTCTTCCTGCCATCATTCCTTTTATCCTCTCTTTTGCACTATCCTCCCCCCTACTTCTTTCCCACCAACACTTTTATCTTTCTCTTCAACAACATCAAACATATAGCTGAAATTTTATTAATATGGAGAAATTAGATTTATAAAAATAAAAAATAAACTAAACTATAAATGGTTCATACCTTTCATCCTTCCAAAGGGGTTGAAGAACATTTTTAAAGTTTGGATGGTCATCCCACTCCAGCCATTCCCACCATTTTGTGCTTGACTCGATAGTAAGAGAAGGTGGAGCATATGCAAATGGCTGCTCATTGCCAACAAGGGGAACAAATGGAGGAATTCTCTTCAGTTTATCACAGCCAGACATAACACTGATCAATTGGAGAGAATCACAAACCATCACTCCACTTTTGCTGCAAATGCTCTTCAAATTTGGTAATCGCCACAATGTTAGCACTCTCAATTTGGGAAGATGGAATTTGATTAATGCATCACTCCTTTTCCTTCAACTTCTGATGTTGCTGCTCCCAATATTTCTACTACCTCATCACATTTTGCACCCAAATTGTTTCCACGTTTTGGAGGTTTGGAAGCAACCGATGTGGAAGCAACGTCTTCATACATGAGCATTCAGATATCGAAATTTTCTTAAGATGGGAAAAGGTGGCAGACGGAGCCAATGTTGATGATGTTGCTGAACCAATTCCTGCATCTTTCATAATAAGGGCACTCAACTTTGGCAGAACTTGAAGATCCAACACCTCGAGGCTCTGAAAAGGATGAGCGGAAGAAGAGGCAAAAGAGGACAAGGAAACAACACACTCTATCCCTTCGCAAAACCAAATCCTACAAACCCTCAAGTCAATCGCATTTTTGAAGGAAGAATTTTCATCGACTAAGCTTCTCAAATAGTCGCACTTTAAAATATGCAACTCTTGAATTTCAATTGGGTGCATAATTAACTCACCTTCCCAATTGTCGACTCCTCCAATTGTTAATGTTTTATCCCTTCCACAACCCCCTATATATGAGCCCACCCGTACATAGTACTTGATGAGATTTTTCTTACTTTGTTGCATTGAGGAGATGAACTTATTCAATTCACCCATGTCTTCGAAACGTCCGGTAAAGCACTCCAACTTCTTCAATGGTTCCATCTCCTCTGCTTTTAGACTTGTTTTTTCATTGTTCACATCAAAACTCAAGTGCTGAAGGTGAACGAGTTTTGTTAAAAGTCCAGCGGGTATCTCTTTCAGAGTGCGCACTTGAAGATCAATGTATCTTAACTTTATCAGCATATCCATGCCTTCAGGGACTTCCTCAATTTTAGTCCAACGAAGATCCAACTTCTTCAATTTTTGAAGCATCAAAAGACATGGTAGATCTCTTAATTCATAACAGCCCCAAAGCAACAATGTTGTGAGGTTCTTTAGTTCAGAGATGGAATTTGGTAAACTCTCTATCTTTGTAGAAGACAAATTGAGAACACTAAGACAAGGCATGTTTGTGAAGAAAGAAATTGAGATCTTCTTTATAGGGTTGTTCTGCAATAACAAGGTTGTGAGCAGTTGGCATTTTGCGGGCAGCACATCTATGGAAATTTCTGATAAGAGGTTACACATAAACGATGCTTTTTCAATATCCGAACTCCATTGCTCCTTTTCTGGTAACTCTTCTAATTGTAAACCTGCTTGTATCATATATCGAGGATTCATTCTTGTGATCGACAATGCCATGTCTCTGACTGCATCATGCATTTTCACAAAGCCACTCGAGCCATTTTCCAACAAGCAATTATCTTCAAACATCTTCAAAATAACATGGCCCTTGTCTTTCATTTCTTGTCTTGTACCTACATCATCTATGAATCCCTCCTCAATCCAGCACTCAATTAGCTCATCTTTTTTAATTTCATAATCTTCAGGATATAATGCGCAATGTAAGAAACAATATTTCACTTTCTCGTCCTTTAAGTGATCGAAGCTAAATTTTTCCAATGGCTGATACTAACAATTGAAAACTTCTCTACCAATATAAAATGCAAGGATGTTATCATTAAATTTCCAATAAAACACCATTTAGACATGCTTTACCACCTTCGGACATCAAGAAACAAGCATTTTTTTTATTTTCTATGTTTCTTTTTTTCTTTGTTAGGGTTTAACTAAAAAAATGGTGTTTTTGTTTAGCATTTTGTAGAATCGACCCAGAAGAGAGTTTTGCCAAAGTGAAGAAATATGGGCTTCCCCAAGATGAAGGTGTAAAATCCTTCATTTCCAACCTGACAGCCCAGCTTTCTGGTAAAATGGTTTTGGATATTTTGTTATAATAAAAGTGTAGGGCATTCCTCACATTCTGGAAATGTAATGGGAAATATACCAACACAAACTCAACTTGTTCAAGAAACGAAATAAAACTAAACTATTAATGGAAAGATAACAAAAGTAACCAAATGAAACTTACACTGCAAACGGAATACGATCCAAGT
>NW_026440849.1:0-8865 GCF_025698485.1 Gossypium arboreum | reverse complement strand
CCTGTATTTGATGAGCTCTTGTAACAGGAATGCTTAAAGTGGTCAGAATTTTTTGAGAGACGCCACCACGGTGGAAGACTTTGTGCAGCAAAAGAAAAGTTACTTGGGATTTCTTCCAGAAGAATTTAGAAAGAAATACATAAGTCAACATTTATTGATCAAAAACGAAGGAGTTCCTTGAATTGAAGCAGGGAAAATGTCTGAGAGTAGTATGAACGCGAATTTGTAAGACTCAGCAAGTATGCTAGGAATGTGTCCACCGAGGCCATTATTGGTAGAAGATTTGAAGATGGGCTGAATGAGGACATTAAAGTGCTTGTAGGAATTTTGGAGTTGAAAGAATTTGTAGTATTGGTTGATCGAGCTTAAAGTCAAGAATTGAACAAAGAAAGAAGAAAAGCGCTATTGAGGCCCGAGATGTCGAAAAAGATGAAAGCAAGCATTTCAATCTCAACCAAAGAGGTCCAAAGAGACAAACCCGAATGAGCTTTAATTGGGGATTCTCATGAGATCGTGGAGCATATTCGGGTCTAAAGCTCAAGCTACTTTGGGCAAGGGTGGGTAATGGCACCTAGAAAGCCAGTTCAGAATGTGGAGCAACATTATGGTGAGGTTGGGGACCGAAGCGAAGCTTGTTTCAAAAGGTTCTCTGGCATTTTATTAGAGATTGTCCGAGAAAGAAGAAGAAAGATTTCTGAGTGCTAGATGCAATACCACCGCTTAGTAGAGGTAGACCACCGAAAATATGGAGGTGGGACTAGTAGTAAACGTGATGAAAGATTTAACGGAAGATCGGGTTTAGAGCACCGCAGAGCTTATGCTATACGTGCCGAGAAGATGCATCATCTCCGATGTTATTATCGGTACATTTTCTCTATGATACTATTGTTATTGCATTGATTGATCTCGGTCCACTCATTCCTATATTTGCATGAATTTAGTATCCAAAAAAGTTGCCCGTTGAATTTATCGAGTTTATTAAAGTGTCGAACCCCTTAGGGCCAATATGCTAGTTGACAAGGTTTGCAAGAATTGCCCATTAATGATTCAAGGTCAAGCTTTTCCTACCAACTTGATGTCAGTACCATTTGGTGAGTTTGACGTTATCTTGGGAATGGACCGTTAAATTGTATGATGCTAAGGTAGATTAAACAAAAGACACTAGAGTTGAAATGTGAAAATGGAGAAATTTGGGTTGAAACAGATGAATCAAATAAATTGCCTATGGTGATTTACATGTCCGCAGTAAATACATGAGAAAAGGTGTAGCTTATCTCGCTTATGTAATGAATATTGAGTTGCCTCAACGAAATTTGAATCGCATCGATAGTCCGTGAGTTTCGGATGTATTTCGAGGAATTGCCTCGTGCTCCAACAGAGAATAGATTTTGCCATTGATTTGTTGTCGGCATGCACCATCTCGATTGCTCCATATAGAATGGCTCCGATCAATTAAAAGAATTGAAGGCTCAGGCGGAGTTAATGTATAGGATTTGTGAGACCAAGTTTCTCCCTGGGTGCTCGATTATTCATAAAGAAGAAGGATGGTTCAATGAGATTTTATTGATTACCACCAATTAAGGTGACTATAAAGAACAAGTACCCTTGAGGATTGATGATTTATTCGATCGAAGGGCCACAGTTTTCAAAGATTGATTTGAGGTCCGGTTACTACCAAAGAGAGTTAAGGAGTCGAAAAAAACCGCTTTTGGACAAGGTATGGACATTATGAGTTTTTGTGATGCCTTTCGCTTAACAAATGCTCCACTATATTTATGGACTTAATGAATCGGATCTTCCACCATATTTGGAAAGTTTGTAGTAGTGTTTATAGATGACATTTTAATTTATTTCTAGATGAGTCCAACATGCGAACACTTGAGAACTATATTGCATCTTGAGAGAAAAGAAACCTGCTTAAGTTTAGTAAAAGTGAGTTCGCTTCGTGAAGTCGGATTTTTGGGCATATAGTCTCGGATGGTATTCGGTGGATCCAAGCAAGATTTCGCGATCGTTGATTGGAAACCGCCAAGAATGTATCCGAGGTTAGAAGCTTTAGGCTTAGCAGTATTATAGACGCTGGTTGAAGGATTTTCGATGATTGCTCTCCTATGACTAAGTTGTTGCAAAGAATGTTAAGTTTGAATGGACCGATAAATGTCAACAAAGTTTGAAAATTGAAAGCACGATTGATAAGCACCAATTTGTACAATTAGTCGAAAGGAGTTCAGAATTTATAGTGATGCATCATTAATGGCCTTGGATTGTATTGATGCAAGAGGGTAAAGTGGTAGCTTATGCTTCGAGACGCTTAAAACCGCATGAGAAGAACTATCCTACACATGATTTGGAACCGGCAGTTGTTTTTGTTTTGAAGATTTGGCACATTATTTGTATGGTGAAAAATGCCAATTTTTACCGATCACAAAAGTTTGAAGTACTTTGAATCAAAGGATCTCAATCACAAAGAAATGGCTTGAATTATTAAAGGATTATGATTTTGTGATTGATTATCATCCGAAAACTGAGGACGCTGAGTAAATTTTTTACTTTGAGAGCCAACACGGTTAGCATTGTCTGATGAAAATCAAGAGATGAGAGCTTAAACCGTTATTTCTCCTTGATTTGTGATGCTCAAAAGAATGATAGTGAGTTGCGGATCAAGAGAACTCAATGCGAATCAAGTTAATTGATTTTCAAGTTGGACCAGATGATGCTTGATGTTTCGAGATGTGATATGTGTCGAAAACGATAAATTGATTCGAAATATTCATGAGGATAATGGTATTATCGCCATCCCGTAGACAAAATGTATAATGATTTAAAGAAGTCTGATTGGTGCATGAAAAGGACATTTAATTTGTAACCAAGTGTTTGATCCGTCAACAAGTAAAAGTCGAACATCAAGTGCCTTCAGGATTACTTCAACCGTAATGGTGCCGAGTGGAAATGGGACAAGATTACCATGGATTTTGTAACCGTTGCCTTTTTAACTCCTAAAAAGAAGGACGTTGGGTAGTGGTTGATAGATTAACAAAGTCAGCCATTTTATACCAAGACGCACGATTACTCACTTGATAAATTGAATAATTATATATTGCTGAAATTGTGAAGTTGCACGAGTACCTATGTCTATAATATCGATAGAGATCCAAGATTTACCCGAGATTTTGGAAAAGTTACAAGAAGCTTTACAAAATTGAACTTTAGTACCGCATTTCATCCACAAACGATGGTCAAACGGAAAGAGTAATCCGTACTCAAGATATGCTTAGATGTGGTTTTAGAATTTGGAGGTAGTTGGGAGAAATATCTATCTTTGATTGAGTTTGCCTACAATAACAGCTTATCAATCAATATACAAATGGCACGTTTCCTTGTATGGTCAAGTGTCAAACTCCTTTATATTGGACCGAGCTTAGGAGAAAGATTCATGGAGTTGATCTAAAAGAAACCAAGAAAATAAAAGTAATTCGGATTGCTTGAAAGTCGCTTCGACAAAAGTCATATGATTTAAAAAGAAAAGAGATTGAATTTGGTGGGTGATAAAGTGTTCAAGGTGTCACCATGGAAAAGATTTCAGATTTAGTCGAAAAGGCAAGTTGAGTCCCTTTTATTGGGCGATTTAGATTACAGAGAATTGGACCTGGATATCTGGCCTTTACCGCAGAAGTTAGAAAGAATTCATAACGTGTTTCATGTATCAATGTAGCGACGTTATCGTTCGATCCTTCACATGTGATTTCCCAATAAATTGAGATTCGACGATATGACCTATGGAGAAACCAAAAAGATTTTGGCTCGAGAGGTTAAATGTTAAGAAATAAAAGTATAGCTTTAGTGAAAGTATTGTAGTAAATGGGATAGAAGAGGCAGGGGAACCCGAGGAAGCTATGAGGAAACAAGACCAAACCTCTTTTTGTAAGATTTCGACTAAATCTCAAAAGGGGGAGAATTGTGACAACCCGAATTAGGGCCTAATCGGAATAGTGGTTTCGTGACCACAAATCCGAGATAGAAATAATTGTTTTATAATTATTTTGGGGTTTATGATATGATTGCATGATTGTGTGAAAATTTCGTGATGAAATTCTATGCCTAAAGTTTAAATTGAAAGTGGACTAAATCAATAAGTTGCAAAATTTACATCCCGTAAGTTTTTAGTATGAAATTGTTTTGGAATATTAATTAGGAGGTCTTAAATAGCAATTTGACCAATTTTAAGTTCATGGACAAAATTAGGACATGGAAGGAATTTTTGAAAGTTTAGTAAGGAGGGCATTTTGGTCATTTGGATATTAAATGAAATAAAATGGAAAAATAACACAAAAATTGATCATCATCCTCCTTAGTTGCTCAATTCCCCTCTCTCCATAGCTAGGGTTTCTTCAATTTTCAAGTCCATAGTAAGTGATTCCAAGCCCCGCTTTTAATGTTCTTACGCGGAACCTAGTCGATTAAGCTTATGCTAGTAATAATTTAACCTAGGGTTCACATTTGGAAAAATACCCATAGGTGAAATTTGTGTATTTTGATGTTTTATGATAGAATATGAGGTTTTAAATTATGTTAAATAACTTGTGCTACTCTGTTTAAGTGAAAACGAAACAAGATAATTCCAGAAAATACCTATTGTTCATAACTATATGATAGAGTGAGAATTTGATGTTGTTGTAGAAGAAAATGTTCAGCATATCATAAAATATAAGAATAAGGGCTGAAATTAAATTCCGAGCCTAGGGGCAAAATTGTAATTTTGAAAAGTTAGGGGCAAAATGTAATTTTTCCATGATGTGATTTTTGGATTGAAATAAATAGTATGAGTATTAAATGAGCTAAATGTGTTATTATAGATCAAGAAAGACGCGAATTGATCTCAACGGGAAGGAAAAAGTTTTGGACTAAATTGCAAAATTTCCACATTTTGCACCAAGGTAAGTTTGTATGAAATATTACAATAATTTCATGTACATTCTTATATTTCAGCCTATTATATAAATATACTAGCTGATGTTAAAATATAAATCACTATTGGAAGAATGGAAATAAATATAAGAGAGAGATCCTGCTGAACATCTCTAGAGATCGAATGAAATAGAGGAGTTAGCTAGGTCACATGTATGATGGTGCACATCATGTGTACAAGAAAGCTAGAGACACCTAGTAGCTAGGTCACATGTGTGATAGAGATGTATCCCATGTAGACAAGAGAGCTACGTGAAAGATAAATGTAGCTAGGTCACATGCGTGATTCCAAGTGAAGGACACCATGTAGACAAGAGAGCTAGAAAGATAAATGTAGCTAGGTCGCATCGTGATTCCAAGTGAAGGACACCATGTAGACAAGAGAGCTACGAGACAAATCGGTTCACATGAGTGGTACTAAGTGTTCACCATGTGTACAAGAGAGCCAACTAAACGGAGTATGATGGTTGTCAATTAAACCATTAAATATCGAGGATTGATCCGAATTGTTCAACGGGATGGTTTTGTGGTGATATTGTGGTTTCACCTACACTTATGGTGAATGAAATGGTGAAAATGATTTGTGGTATATACATATATAAGATAAAATGAGGTTAGATAAAGAATGTGTGAAAGAGTGAAATTAGCATTAAAACTGTTTTTAGGTGGAGCAGTGAGTGATTTTGAAAATCACCAAAATAGGAGGAATATAATTAGAGGTTGAATGAGATTGAAATTAAAGTTTAATGAGTCTACTTTCATATAAAAGAAATAGATCAAGCAAAGGAATTCTATATTTTGAGATATTTACAATTGTATGTGACTTGCTCAGGATGAATACGTGATCCCCTGTTCCAACTTTGAAAAATCATTAAAAATTGTACAAATCAAATTAAGAAATATAGTTTACATGCCTAAATTCCTTATTGAGACTAGTTTTAAATGAAACATACTTAGGGTTGTTTGAATTGTGTACTGAGAGAAATTCAATTTGTAGTGAACAGAGGTCAGATCAGTCGAGCTGTGTAACAGGGGAAACTTTAACTAATAAACTGTACTAATCGGCTGAACCAAAATTATAGAAAAAATTAGCAAAAAGCTTTATGAGTCTAGATTCAGGAAATTTATTTAATGTGAATTTCGAGTTTTGTAACTCGAGTTATGATTTATTTAGTGAATATGACGCAGAGAAAATTAATCAAAGTGGAATGAATAGTGAAGTTAAAGTAGATATACTTGAATTGTTTGTAAACATGTTAGATTTTTTTTTAATTAGTATTTATACTTACTTACTAAGCTATAAGCTTACTTTGTTTTCTCTCTTTGTCTTATAGTGTTCTTCGGCTTGCTCAGGAGTTAAGGATCGTGAAGATCACCCGCATATCATACTTTAGGTATTTGAACTAAACGCTTTGAATTATGGCATGTATAGTAGGCTTAATTATTTTGTTACGTGTCATATTTGTCTAGGTTTAAAATATTAGTTACGGATTTAACAGCTAATTTGTACGCATTAAAGTTGGCTAATATTGTTCAAGAATATATTATAGATGCACTATCAAATTGGATGACATATTTATATTTGCTATGTTTAATGGTATGTGTTATGTTCTGTAATACCAATTGTTCGCCCGGTAACCAAGGGAAGGTACATTGGGCCAAGGAGTGATGATGCTCCACTCATTCTAATTTAATATGTTTTTTTAGTTAACAAATGATGGGAATAATAATAGGAAAGGAACAAAAAAAGGGTGTTCATACTTGCCATCTCCTAGAAAAAACCAAGAAAAGAAAGGGAGAAAATTTTGAAGAAGTTCGCCATTGCTTGTATCTAGGAGGAGTGTTTGATGTTGTGGCATGAAAATGAGGGAGTTTGAATGCTTAATAAGGAGGGAAGAAGGAGTGTTCATTTTTCTTTTGCAATTGTCGAACTAGAGGAAGAAGAGGAAGCAAGATTCGGCCAAGGTGGTCCTTTAGATCAAGGTATGTTCAATGATATTTTGGAAGTTTACACAACCTTTGGGTGATGAGTCTAAATTCTATCTATCCTATGGTTGGATTTGGGGTTGTAGAGTTAGGCTTTGACTAAGAAGCTTAAAATTTTAGTTGATACCTTGATGCTATTAACATGTTAGTTATATGTATGTGTTAAATTGTTGTTATGTTAGCATGAAAGTTGAAGTTGTTAAGTCACTTTGTTGGAGGTGCCAATTTAGGACTAAGAAGAGAATGAGTATTCGCTAACATGGTTGAAAGGTGGATGTGCCATTTTTTTTAGATTTAGACTATGAGAATGGCTATAATGGCATTAAGATGTGGAACTTAAGAAATGTAGTTATAGTGGATTTACATGATGTTACTAATAGATGTGAAAATATGCTAGATTAGGAAAAATTCGATCAAGTGTTCATGAGATGAAATTAGATGTTTAAATGATGTTATAGTTGACATTGTACATACATTCGGCCATCTAATTGAGTATGAAGGTGGTGTTAAATCTAATTGTGATGCCCATTCTAAGTGTATATATATATATACATAAGTATGCCCATTCGTGAGGTTACCTTTGATTATGTGTATAATCGACTAAATGGGTAATTAGTGAGGATGGTTGCGAATATACTAACATACATATGCATGTGTAATTGGATTATAAATATTTAAAGGTGGTTAAACTAGTTGATTTATTGATTAAGCTCAAGGAGTTAAAGGAGGAGAATCAAGCAAAGGCAAAGAAAAGATCATCAGAGGAAGTTGGAACCGCCTTACCCAACACAAGGTAAGTCATTACATATATTTTGTATTAATTTAAATGGTCATAACGCCTATGTAATGATGCTGAATGGAATGATAAATATATATATATAATATGATGGGGTGATGAAAGTATTGAATGAAAAGAAAAGAGGTGAGATGTATTGAGTCGTGGTTTTGGCAATAAGTGCGGTGTAAACATTCATGATCATGAGATTGGCACTAAGTGCGGGTTCAAATTGTATAGCACTAAGTGGCGAAGTTTGATTATATAGCACTAATCGGCGAAGTTCGATTATATAGCACTAATCGCGAAGTTCGACTATTAGCACAAGGTGCGGGCTTATTATACATTCTCTAATAAATATACATGCTCTAAGGTGCGGCCTTATCGAGTCAATCATGGACAGACGAGTAAACACCTTGAGCTCATGAGGAATAGACATTTTATTTATATTTGGGATTGAGCTTGGTAAGTCTTGAATCTATTGGTGATTATACTTGAAGATAAATGCATCCAATGTCATATGGTGTAATGTATGAAATATCAAAGTAGGGCTTGTATGAGATCGAACCAAATGCCTAAGGAATTATAGACGCTTTGGGTATGGATGGAGGATTTTAATCCCGATTATTTATTTTCTTATGATATATTATTACCGAACGCAATGTAATGCTTATGACTTCGAGTTATATACTCACCTGTTTGCTTGTCACCTACTTTAGGTTTCTTGGACTCGCTTTTACTTGGACTATCATCAGTCATCACACCGGCCAGCAACTTTTGGTATCTTCTTTTAGCCTGCTAGGAGAACATTTCGCATGTATAGGCTAATATTTTTTGTTGAAATTTGGTATGTAAACTTTAGCCATCCAAAATGGCATAAATGTTCAGCTTGGATTTGGTTCTATAATGTTAGGTGCAAGTCTTGGTAATGATTTTATGCCATATGTCATGGTTGATTATTTTTGGTGTTAAAATTCATGATATGGCAATAGTGTAGTAGGGAGATGTTTGACAATGATTAGCCTTGGCATGGCTAGTCATGATCATAATTTGTGATATGTATGATGAATTTAGTTAGATCAAGGAGAAATCACGAAATAGGATAGTTGCTTTAGTAATGTATGCAAAGCAGAAGTGGA
>NW_026440848.1:0-24013 GCF_025698485.1 Gossypium arboreum | reverse complement strand
CATCAAGGTTCATTTACATAACTTATTCACTATTTAATACCATTCCTACAAATTTTGGTGATTTTTCAAAACCACACCACTGTTGCTGCCAGCATCAGTTTTCAAGGTAACCTTTACCTATTTCATGATTTCCACGATTCAATTGCCCCTCTTTGCATACATAGCACAAAGTGTGATCATGATTAACCATTCCAATGGCTAATCTTATCAAAACAATTCCATACCCCATAATGATCAACATACAACGATTATAGTATCATACCAAAAACGTATATAAGCCATTTTCGCATGGCTGTCCAAGTTTACACAAAACCGAAAGGTACATGACCTTCAACAATAGGGTAGTCCTATACATGCCATTTCAAAGTTCAACCAAAATTATACCAAAATGGAGGCCTTGATAGTGTAGATGACTTCGACTTTAATGATCCCGAATCCGATCGCTAACGAGCAAAATTTATAAAACAGAGAGCCAAAGCAACGGGGTAAGCATTTTTATGCTTAGTAAGTCTCAAGCAATAAAATCAGCTTTAACTAAAGCATTACATTCACATAGCCAAATGAATCATTTCATTAATACACATTCACATAATCATACTTACTTCACACTTCATCATTATATACTTTCACAAGATATCAACCATTCAATAGCTGAAAACTCGTTAGTCGATTGAGCGAATGTTACTCGAACATATCGACTTTTCCAATGCACATATAAACATACCTTATCCTTTGGGCTTTTCGAGCGTACTAATTAAATTTATTACAGCAACCAACGCTCACCTCCAGCCCAAGCTTCTTGAATACAACCGGATATAACCACATGCACGAATGCCTTGTGTCTTAGCCGGATAGAACGACTTGCACAAATGCCTTGGTATTAGCCCGGATTTAACAACTTGCACGAATGCCTTGGTCTTAGCCCGGATGTAGTCACTAGCACAATTGCCTTCGGTCTTAACCGGATATAATTACTAGCATAAATGTCTTCGGACTTAGCCGGATATCATTCAATTGCTCATGCACACACATATATCAATAATCATTACACATCCATGTTTCATTTTCGTTACTAAGGCTCAAACACAAACATATCACTAGCATAATCGCCTTCGGGACTTAGCCCGGGTATCATTCAAATACTCATACACACATAAATCAATAATCATTACACATCCATGTTTCATTTTCGTTACTAAGGCTCAAACACAAACATATCACTAGCATAATCGCCTTCGGGACTTAGCCCGGGTATCATTCAAATACTCATACACACATAAATCAATAATCATTACACATCCATGTTTCATTTCACATAATTCGAGTAGGGTCATTTCTTGAGGACTTACCTCGGATGTTGTCGAACGGCTTCAACGGCTATTCGATCACTTTTTCCTTCCCTTTATCGGATTTAGCTCCCTTTTGCTCTTGAGCTTAACGAATACAAGTAGAAGTATTCAATATTTCTATCAATAATGTTTACTAGTCAATCACATTTGGCATCTCATATCATCTCACTTTATTATAATTTATCATTCAACCTTTTAACCCAAAACGCCATTATATTGCCACATATACATACATCCATATATTTAAGCTCAAGAATTTTAACACAACATCAAGTGCTCAAATTACTCATGTGGCCGATTATACATGGTCATAAATACACAAAATCAAAAATGATTTCAAGGTTTTTCACACTATACATGTACTAGGCCGAATGTACATGCAAATTTCACAACATTCTTCAACAAATTTCTTCTTTAAACAAACATATTTATCACTTTCTTCATAATCAAAATATCATGTGCAAACATATATACACATATAGGTGCAAGGTCAATTTCAAGGTGTCCATAACCATCCAAAACACAAATTTTAACTAACATGCAAGAAGCATAAACCATGCTCATGAATGCATCATGGCCGAATACATCACAATCATGCCCTTTCAACTTCGGTCATGGTTAAACAAAAAACTCAATGTCTTACTTAAGATTGCTACAAAGAAATTTCAAGAGTAGTCAATCCATCATTGCATGCATCATTAGCAAGCTTCACATTTAGCATGCAATGGCTTTGACCCAATAACAACCTTGGCCAAATACCATTTCCATGGCATAACAAGGATTTGAACCATGGCTAACATGAACATCAAGTTAGCAACTAAAACATGCATGAATCTCATGACACAACCTCATACATACCTTAATCTTGATGCAAGTTTAGCCAAATCTCCTTCTAGATCTCTTCTAAACAAAGAAAATGAAGCAAAAATCTCTTCTTCCTCTTAGGAATTTCGGCCAAAGGAAGGAGGGAAAAGATGAACAATTTTTTGTTTTTCTTTCTTAGTTACACGGCAATGGGGAATGCTACACTCTCACACACATTTTTTTATTTCTCTTCCCACATCTAATTATTTTATCACTTAATACATTATGCATTAACAAAACATGTCATAACATGTTTTCTTTGCCCATAATTCCTTGCCATGGCCGCCACCACCTATAAAAGGGAATTTGACATGCAAGTCCATTGTTTTGCATGCATGCTTTAATTAGTCATCACACAATTCCTTATCGTACTTTCAAAGTTCACTACTAAGTCCTTTCTAGTGAAATTCACCTTTATAACACTAAATCAATCACCAAAAAATGTCACACATGAGCACACACATATTATAGGCATCAAAATAAATTTTAAATTATTTTTATGCCTTGGTTTTTTGGTACCGAAACCACATTCCGACTAGGGTCAATTTTGGGCTGTCACAAGGATGAATAAATATGATATTGGTGTGGAATGCAATATGAAAGCATGATGGTTTGAGCATGTGCTATGTTGACATTACAAAGTCATGGAATAATCATGATTTTGAGTATTTGAGTGACTAAATATGCTATGTTGCATACCATAAAAAATGTATAAGTGAGTGAACATTTAAGGGTGGCAAATGGCTTGAAAATTAGCCTAGAATTTGTCCACGCGGGTAGACACACGGGCATGTGTCTAGCCCATGTGTGACACACGGTCTGCCCCATGGGCGTGTGATCCGGCTGTGTGTCCCTGCACTCTAATTAGGCAAAATAGTATGCCCAGTAGTAAACACACAGGCAGAGTCACGACCGTGTGATAGACACGGCCTCAAGACATGGGCGTGTGCCCAGTTCATGTGAAGTCTGCACTTAATTTTTGGAATTTATTTCGCCACATGGCCTAAGCACACGGGCGGGTGACTTGGCTGTGTGACCCTAATTGTGTTGATGACGTCATAAACAGAGAGTTACACAGGCTGAAGACACGGGTGTCTCCCAAGCCACATGGACGCGTGTGACGACATAGCCTACCTGTACGGGCGTATGACCGTATTTCATGAAAATTTCTCTAAGATTCCCAAAGTTTTCTAAAGTTCTTGGATTAGTCCCGAACTACTTCTTATGTATGTTTTGGGCCTCGTAGGCCCATATAGGGGACAATTGCATTTGTATGAATGAATTTAATTTGAGCAAAATTTTATGGCCCGGTTTTGTATGTTTGCTTGTGTATACGTCTACCAATGCCTCGTATCCTGTCCCAGTGTCAGACACAGGTAAGGGGTGTTACATTTAGTGGTATCAGAGCTACGGTTTAGTCGGTTCTCAGACTACGTAACATGTGTTTGAGTGTAGCTATACATGCCATACATAAATTGTGATAGTATGACAACTTCTAACGATTTTAAACTATGTTTTTCATATAGTAATGGATCCCGAACGAGCTATGCCAGATGATGTGGAAAGTAATGCACTAGTCCCTGCCCAAGAAACAGTGCCGGAGGAAGTAGACTTGTAACTGTGATTCAAGGAAGGGAGGCTCGAGAGGCCTTCTTCCACACTATGAACGAATGGTTTCCTGAGTTCGTTCTTATGAACCTGGCTATTCAGCCACAATCTCCACCCCTCAAAATCCTCAACCCGTACCCCTAGTGCCCCAAGGTATGGACTTAATGAGATTTTATAGAACCTCAGTTGATAAGATTCAGAAACAAGGGGCGGAAGAGTTCAAAGAAAATACCGAGGATGATGTTGAGAGAGTAGAATTTTGGCTTGAGAATTCGATAAGGGTATTTGATGAACTATCATGCACACCCAAAGAATGTTTGAAGTGTGCTATTTCCTTATTGAGAGACACGTCATACCACTGGTGAAGACACTAGTGTCCGTGGTACCTCAAGAGAGGGTTACGTAGGAATTCTTCCAAGAAGAATTCCGAAAGAAGTACATCAGTGAATGATTCATTGACCAGAAGCGCAAGGAATTTATAGAATTGAAACAAGGCTGTATGTCACTAATCGAGTATGAAAGAGTGTTTGTTTGGCTCAGAAAATATGCTCGAGAGTGTATATCCTCTGAGGCTAAAATGTGTAGAAGGTTTGAAGATGGACTTAAAGAGGATATTTGAGTGTTGTGGGTATTCTTGAGCTGAAGGAGTTTGTTGTGTTTATTAATCGGGCTTGTAAAGCTAAAAAACTGACCAAGGAAAAGAGAAAAGCCTAGGCTGAGGCTAAAGATATAAGAAAGAGGCCAATGAGCAAGTCATTCCCCTCTCAGTCTAAGAAATCTAGAGATACATATTCTCGTTCTCATGTTTCGGCTGGGCATTAACACGGGAATAGTAGGAGAAAAAATTCAGGTTTTAAATCTTAGGTTACACTTATGGCTAGTGTGGGTAATGCTAGACCTTTTAAACCTGAGTGCCAACATTGCAGAAGACGTCATCTTCGTGCGTGTAGGATAAACGACGGGTCTTGTTTCAAATGTGGTTTTTAAGACCACTATATCAAGGACTGGCCTGAGATGATTGAGAAAGAAAAATTTCATAGTACAAGGCTGAGTAGTACGGCTATAAAAGGGAGACCTTCAAGAAATGCTAGTAATGGGGCTAGTAGCAAAAGTTTGGCAAAGGATACAATGGTGAGATCTGAAGCTAGAGCTCTGGCTAGGGCCTATGCCATACGTATGAGTGAGGAGCATCTTCTCCCGATGTGATCACTTGTACTTTTTCTCTTTATGATACTACTGTTATTGCCTTGATTGACCCTGGTTCTACTCATTTGTATGTGTGCATTAAATTGGTATCTAGCATGAATATGCCTATTAAGTATATGGAATTTATGATTAAAGTGTCAAACCTGTTAGGCAAGCATGTTTTAGTTGATAGGGTATGCAAGAAATGTCCTTTGATGATTAGAGGTCATTGTTTTCTGCCTAACTTGTTGTTATTGTCGTTTGATGAATTTGATGTTATTTTGGGTATGGTTGGTTGACACTTCATGATGCTATAGTAATTTGTAGACAAAAAGTTATTGAATTGAAATGTAAAAATGGTGAAATTCTCCGGGTTGAATCAAATGAGTCAGATAGGTTGCCAATCATGATTTCTTCGATGTCTGCCCAGAAACGTATGAGAAAATGATGTGAGGCTTATTTGGCTTATGTGTTGAGTACAAAATAGTCAAATTTGATAATTGAATTAGTGCATGTTGTATGTGAATATTTGGATGTATTTTCGAAGAATTGCCAGGTTTACCTCCAATTAAAGAAGTAGAGTTTGGTATTGATGTAATGCTAGGGACGACACTTGTTTCGATTGCTCCATAAGGATAGCCCCGACTGAGTTGAAAGAACTGAAGTCACAGTTGCAAGAATTGACCGACAAAGGTTTTGTGAGACCGAGCTCTTCACCATGGGGTGCTCCGGTATTATTCATGAAAAAGAAAGACGGTTCAATGAGATTGTGTATAGACTACTGACAGCTCAATAAGATAACAATCAAGAACAAGTATCCTTTGCCAAGGATTGATGACTTGTTTGATCAATTGAAAGGAGAATCATGGTTTTCTAAAATAGACTTGAGGTCCAGCTACTATCAGTTGCGAGTTATAGAGTCGAATGTGCCTAAAACTACTTTTAGAATGAGGTATGGCCATTATGAACTTCTTGTTATGCCATTTGGATTAATGAATGCTCTTGCTGTGTTTATGGATTTATTAACTGAATATTTCGGCCATATTTGGAAAAAATTGTTGTTGTGTTCATTGATGATATTCTGATTTATTCGAAAGATAAGGCAGAGCATGCCAAGCACTTCAGAACTATTTTACAGACATTAAGAGACAAACAATTGTATACTAAGTTCAGTAAAAGCAAGTTTTGGCTTATAGAAGTTGGATTCTTCGGCCATATTGTTTCAGGTGATGGTATCCGAGTTGATCCTTACAAGATTTCTGCTATCGTCAAATAGAAACCGCCAAGGAATGTATCCGAGGTTAGAAGCTTTTTGGGCTTAGCCAGTTACTACCGACAGTTTGTGAAAGGATTTTCTATGATTGCCACTCCCATGACAAGATTGCTTTAAAAGGATGTTAAGTTTGAGTGGTCGGAAAAGTGTCAGGAAAGCTTCAAGAAATTGAAGATGTTATTGACCAAAGCACCGGTTTTGGTACAACCCAAGTCGTATAAAGAATTTGTGATTTATAGTGATGCTTCCTTAAATGGTTTGGGATGTGTACTTATGCAAGAGGGTAAAGTCATAGCCTACGCTTCGAGGCAATTGAAGCCTCACGAGAAGAACTATCTAACACATGACTTAGAGTTGGCCACCATAGTGTTTGCTTTGAAGATTTTGCGACATTATTTATTTGGTGAGAAATGTCATATCTATACCGATCACAAAAGTTTTAAGTACTTAATGACTCAAAAGGACTTGAACTTACGACAATGAAGATGGTTACAACTGTTAAAGGATTATGAGCTTATGATTGATTACCATCCGGGTAAGGTGAATGTCGTCGCTGACGCTTTGAGTAGGAAGTCATTGTTTGCCTTGAGGGATATGAATACACGGCTAACTTTGTCCGATGATGGTTCGATTATAGCTGAGTTGAGAGCTAGACCAACTTTCCTTCAACAGATTTGTGATGCTAAGAAAGTTCAGTGTGAGTCCAGTAGTGAACCGGATTTTTAGAGTGACTCCAATGGTTGTTTGAGATTCCGTGGTAGGATTTGTATTTCGAAGGACACTGAGTTGATTTGGAATATTCTAAATGAGGCACACAGCGGTTGCTTGACAGTTCTCCCTGGCAGTACAAAAATGTATAATGACTTGAAGAAAATGTATTGTTGGAATGGTATGAAAAGAGATATCTCAGAGTTTGTATCGAAATGTTTAATTTGCCAGCAGGTAAAGGCCAAACATCAAGTACCTTTGGGTTTGCTTCAGCCCATGATGGTTCCTGTGTGGAAATGGGATCGGATTACTATGGATTTTGTGACAGGGTTGCCTTTAACTTCGAGAAAGAGAGATACCATATGGGTCATTGTTGATAGATTGACTAAGATGGCTCATTTTATACCAGTACATACTGATTACTCATTTGATAAGTTAGCTGATTTGTACATTGTTGAAATTGTCAAACTTCATGGAGTAACCATATTGATTTTTTTGGATAGAGATCTGAGGTTCACCTCATGGTTTTGGAAAAAGTTACAGGAGGCTTTGGGTACAAAGTTAAGCTTTAGTACCGCTTTCCATCCACAAACCGACGGTTAGCCAGAGTGAGTAATTCAAATTCTTAAAGACATGCTCTGATGTTTGCGTATTGGAATTCCAAGGTAGTTGGGAAAAGTACTTACCGTTGATAGAGTTTGCTGGAACAACGGAGATGTGCAAGTGTACATGATCGCAACAAGTAATAAAGTGACAAGTAAATGTCGAGTTATCGTACCCACAGGGTCTGTGAAAAGGATTATTTTTGAATGCAATTTAAAATACCTTGGTGAAGGAAAAGATATTGTTTAAAGAGGGTGATTAAAAACTTAAGAAAATAACTAATTAAAATAAATAAAAAATGAAGTAAAAAAAAGTTCTAACGCACGATTTCAAAATAAGATTTAATCAAGATGATATAATTGTGTTGGATTAATTACACTTTTCATCTTAGAATTATTAAACTTATGTTTATATTGTTACGAATAAAATCACGGTAACCCAGTAATTTGCTAACTTATGAACATACTTACATACCAGAATCCATTCATCTCTGGACATATTCCTATATCAATTCAACCGACTAAACAGATCCTAGCAATCAAACATGTTATTGCACATACATACTCATTAAACTGAACTAATCTCTTGCATATCCCAATGTCAATTCAAACGATTAATTAAATCCAACAAGCATATAAAAGACCAGGTGAGGTAACAAGGTATCCCTACCTTGAAATAGTTTACTCACAATAATCTTGCAAGTTATGTAAGGCAATAATATCGCCAGATACATTGCTAATTTAACCTTCAGCTACCTTAGAAGAATAAACATGCACTGATTAAGTACTGTGTCAATTAATTACAATTTCAATCCGTTTAAATAATTAATTCATTAGTTACCTCACAGTCGTAATGCAAGAATAACTTAGGCATGATTTCACTTAATCAAGCATTTTACCAAGGCCTATAACAACATAAACATAATTTTAACAATTTAAGAAAACGAAATACAATCAACCCAACACGAATTAAATTCAAGCTAAGCTGATTAAATTAACCATTCCAACAACATGAATACTCATAGATATGTTCATCATAACAACAACAAAAATTAAAGAGATAGGGAACAAGAATCAAATCCAGTGGTTTTTCGAGGCTTGACTTGGTTGCTCCGTTCTTCCTTCTTGTTGTCCTCACCAACCAAGGCTTCGATGAACACTCAATTGCTGCTCCAAAATGGTTGAAGAACACCTCTTTTCCAAGGGAAGATGCCTATGAATTTATAGAGGATATGTCACTGAATAACTATCAGTAGCAAGTTATGAGGACAAAGCCAACGAAAACAACCAGCATTTATAACATCGATTTGGTCACCATGCTCTCTAATCAGGTAGAACTTCTCAATAAAAAGATTGACGGTTTACTTGGTTCTATGAAGGTACATCCAATAATGAGGTGTGACTCAAGTGGCAGAGGTGTGCATACAGAATACCAATCCTTCAATCCTACAACCGAAGAAGAACAAGTCAACTATATGGGTAACAATAACTTGCAATCTCAAAATAACCCATACAGTAATACTTATAATGTAGGTTGGAGGAACCACCCAAATTTCTCCTGGGGTGGTCAAGGGAATCAAAAGCCACAAAATCCTCAGGGTTTTCAACAGCCATCTTATCAACAAAAGAAGAAACCAAACCTTGAAGAGATGCTTTCTAAATTCATCTCGGTGTTAGAAACCCGTTTCTACAATACCGAGATAGTACTTAATAATCAACAAGCATCGATCCAAGGACTCAAAACTTAGATAGACCAGCTATCCAAACTAATCTCCGAACGACCACAAGGCAGCTTACCAAGTAATACTAAACCTAATCTGAGGGAACACCTCAATGCAATTAGTACTCAAGATAAAGAAGGAGTCATTGCACCTGAGCCAGAATTACAGTAAGACAACGTGATGAACAAAGGTTGAGAAGAGGTAAATGATGATGATCCCAAATAGGTAAGTACGAATTATGAACCTCGTGTGCCATATCCTAAAGCAATAACGAAAGACAGACAGAAGAACAATTTGGTAAGTTTGTCAAACTCTTAAAGAAATTACATATTAACTTACCCTTTATTGAAGTTCTTTCGCATATGCCCAACTCAGCAAAATTCTTAAAGGAACTTCTGACCAATAAAAGAAAATTAGACGCTACATCGCATGTGGAAATCAATACAGTCTACTCAGCTATTCTAAAGAATAAGCTACCTAACAAATTGAAAGATCTAGGGAGTTTTACAATTCCTTGCTTAATTGGTAGTTTATCTGTGAATAATGCTTTAGCTGATCTAGCGGAAAGTATAAATGTTATGCCGTATAAAATGTTTAAACGACTAGGTCTCGATAAACTCAAATAGACTAGGATGAGCATATAATTGGTTGACAAAACAGTTAGATTTCCTAAGGGTATTATTGAAGATGTTCTCGTTAAAATTGATAAACTTATTTACCCAATAGACTTTGTCGTCTTAGATATGGATGAGGATAACGAGGTACCTTTAATTTTAGGACGACTCTTTTTAGCAACTACCAGAACCATTATTAATATAGGCACAGGAGAGCTAACACTTCGTGCAGGTGACGACGCAGTAACACTCCAAGCACGCGACTATGTCAAAACCTCTAAAACATAAGATAATGCTATAAAACCTATCGATGATAAAACTAATATTCAATCATCCTTACAGGAACCTCTTCGAACCAAGACAACAGAGACAGTGCACTATTATCATGAAGAGAACAAAGACACCCATGAGGAACGAAGGCTTCAAATAGAGGAGCTAGATGAATGGCGAGCATATAAACCGAGAACATACGATAAACCAAAATTACGCCAGAATGAGTTCGATACCTCCCCAAATTTACTTAAGGTTGGAGATAAAGTCTTACTAGATGCCGCAAACCCCCACATTGTTAATATCAACCCAAATGGAGAAACCCCTCTTACGGTACTTAGTATTTTCCCATTCGGTACAGTTGAGGTAAGTCACCCCAAGTTCGGCACTTTTAAGGTAAACAATACCCATCTAAAACCTTATTTTGTCAAGGTTAATAACAGGAACGAGGAGTACGAACTCCTCGAAGCACCCTGACCATCCATTAAAGAGGTAGGTCGAGTTTAGACTATAAATAAGCGCTTCTCGGGAGGCAACCTGAGCACTAACATATTTTGATTTCTTATTTCTAACACTTTAAATAATTAAATTTATCTTTGAATTGCAAAGTTTTTCAGAACACACGGCCAGGCAGACGGGCATGCCTAAAGCTGTGGAAAAATAGACGAAGAGACACGACCGTGCGATACGGCCCTGTGAAAGCAGAACATGATTTCCCCAAAACATAGGATGTGATAAATCCCCATGGCCGTGCAACATGGCCGTGGATGAACTTGATAGGTGAACACGGGCGTGCCAGGGGCAAGGCTCGATTCTGTTTCTTCGACACGGGCGTGAGACATGCCCGTGCCTTGAAGCCGTGGACAATAATACATGGGCGTGGTACCCTAATACATGGGCATGGGAGAAGTAAACAAAGCTAGGGACGGCCGTGCGATATGGCCGTGTGCCACACACACCCAAGACATACGGGCGTGGGATAGTAGTAGGGCACGACCTAAATCACAAAATCTGAAAAACACGGGCTCACCCTCAAAGTACACGGGCGTGGCCCTAGGCCGTGTGACCCTCCCTTATATAAGCAAACCACTGTTCATCTTCTTCCTCCTTTCAAAACCCTAGCTAAAATCTACCCTTCCCCACTCTCTAATCCTTATTCCGACCACCATTCCCCAGATTCTCACTTCCCCAACCCCCAAACCACCCTCAAATCCACTCCTCCCGCATCAATCCTCGCTTTTCCCTCAATTTTTCTTCCACACGGCTGTACACTTACGCCTCATGCCCGTGCTCGACATCAACACGCCCGTGCGCCGCCCTACAGCAGTTTTAGTTCCCTTTCTCAACCTTGTTTTTCCAATTTGTTTTACTACATTAGTATTCAATATGCCTTACAAGGATATTGCTATTATTACCAATTTGTTCTGAATAAGTTAGGAATTTTCTTTAGTATTTTTCTATATTTAAAATTTTTAAGCTATTAAATAGCATATACTAGTTCTAGGATTCTTGCTTAACCGATGATGCATTGTTGATCTCAATATATGTTTCTAAATAATCATATAAATTTTTCACCTCTCGCTTGATATCGGTAAATGTTAACACATCTTGAACCTACTATATCAATGTTTATACATTTTCAGGTCCACTATGTCATCATCGAGAGGCAAGAAGGCCGCGGTCCTATCCTCAAAGAGACGTAGGAGACGGGTTCTTCCTCGGTACGTTCTACAACCAAAGTTCGGCACCCATTCCTTGAATTTTCGCAAGCTTCACAATAGGAGCTATTTTAGATACTACGCGCGCGACCCCTCACTACAGGTCGCTGCATTGACTGGGCTGCCATAGAGCAAGTCCAGCTAGCTGATGCCATCCGTGCCCTCCTATCCATAGACCCATGGGAACGGTTCTTCGCTATTACCGAGCCCACTTATTTAGAGCTAACTTCAGAATTATGCTCTACTTTTCATTTACAGGTGGTGATGATGAACAATGACGAGCCAGGCACCATGTAACACCCCAAACCCAGCCCAGACGTTATGGCCGAATTTGACGTGCCACATTGGAGTTGAAAAACCCACGTTCCGTTATTAGTGTTTTAAAATCATATATTTTGTTGAGTTAACAAAGTGTATGGAAGCTAAGCACCGGTAGGTATCCGAGGCAGGAGGTGAGCCATGAAGGTCGCTTAAGTACCAAGCTCTTTAATTGGATCCAATCCTAGACATGCCCACAACCATAGCCACACTTTGTCATTTCGAGTTTAAATTCGTTTAAGTGGGCGTCTTTGATTAACCGATGAATCGTGGTGTTGAGATAATTTGAAAACAAGTATCATTTTGAAAACACGCCCTAAGTCTAGCCCATTTGAATAATAATTAACCAATTTTAAAGTTATTAAAATTAAAATAATCCGAAAAGAAATAAAAGAAAAGTTAAAATTGGCCTTATTACAACCCGAAAATAAATAATAGTTAAAGGAAATTAAACGAAACCAACACTTTATTTAAAGCCCAAGACGATCACCGTGGCCACTCAATCCCTCCGCCCAAGTCCCCAAATCAAGGCTCACCAAGGTTAAGGAAAGGGGTGAGTTTGGAAACTCAGCAGCAACAAGCCCTTTCGAGCCCAAAACAATAACGACTGTTGGGTCTAAGCCCAACCCCAATCTCAACATGCACTGGGCCATAGCCCTTTTCATAATTCATATTTCATAACACCGGGCCGAAGCCTTTTCATATTTCATATTACTGGGCCGAAGCCTTTTCAAGTTTCCTACTCTTTGGTCAAGCCTTTCTCAGAAACAGTATGGCCCTTAGGCCCATTTCAATGTCACATATAATTTCAATGAAAGAATGCAACCCATTTGGGGAGACTACTCAACCCACCATCCGCTACTCTCCACCGTACCAACCAACACACCATGTGGGATTAACTCGACCCACCCGCCAAACTCTCCAATCGGCAAAGATAGTCTGCTTTATCATATAACCGAGGCCTAGCCTCTTTTAATAATCGGGCAAAAGCCCTTTCAATAATCGGGCATAAGCCCTTTTGATAATCGCGGCGAAGCCCTTTGATAATCGGGGCATAAGCCCTTTTGATAACTAGGGCATAAGCCCTTTTTCACTTCCTCCATCCATATAAAAACCTAACCCAATGCATTTATGATTACCTCATGTGCATATCATACATATCATGTGCATATCATACATTTCTGGTGCATATCATACATACCATATTTATCAAAATCCCATGTATTAAAATCATACATAAACCCTAGGGGTATAATGGTTATTTTTACCTAGGGGCAAAACGGTCATTTTTATATTATAAGGGTAATCTCGTAATTTTACCAAAAATTAGGGTTTCCATGTTCATTAATGATTACTAACAATCCATGGGTGCAAACAGTGATTCGGCCCATTTTTAGCGAAATCGAGTTATTGGGCCTAAAACCCTAATGGGCCCTACTTAGCCAATTTCGTCATCTAGGCCCATTTAGCCTATATTCCATAACGGTTTTAACGGTCTTATCATGCCATATAACAGATTTCCATTTTCTACCAATTTTACCCAAATGGGCCCGAAAGCCCATGGGCCCCACTTCTACCGAGGCCCAACTTACCAAGAACGCCAAAAATCACATTCTTACTGCTTTCCATCATTCTCGATCACCATCTCATCGATTCTAACTAACTAGTGAGCGTTAAGCTTGCTCATAAGTCCTCGAAATGCCGAATTTTAGCATTTAAACTTTTCAAAGATTTTATCGCTTTAAGCTATGAAAGGGTTCGTTACACACCTGATTTGCGATATTCCTTGACGAGATCTCCTATACGATTTCTCCTATAATCAATTGATAAATAGATCAGCTCGCAATAATTGAACCAAATCAAGAACTTTCCAATATTAACACTTACACATTCGGCCACCATCCATAATGGCCTTAGGCACCTTACCTTTGTCGCGATTGATGACTAGGCCTAGCTACTCCGGCGATCCAAGCTACTCCAAATCGACATACACCTTATCCCTCCTTAATTTATGCATTTGACTTGATCCAACTCTCCTCTTACAGAATCCACTTAAGTTCCAACACTTACCCTTCCTGCACACAAAAATAAATACTCTTATTTGCCAACACAGGGAATCGAACCCAGGTCTTCCTCTATGCCCACACGCCACCTTTTTAGGAGCTTAGTGGCGTCACCCTTGCCACTCTACCAAAGCTCTTTTTGTGATACACTTTACCCACAACTTAATATAAGGGCACCTAGCCAGAACCCCTAACTCCTAAGTCCAAAATTTAAAAATTCCACCGGGTTTTGGCCAACTCATGGGCCTTCCATAAGCCCATTTACATACCCAAATTATGAATTCCATCATCACCTGCCAAATTTTAGAAATTTACTTAAAATATCAGGAATCGCGAAAACCCGAAAATCAGGATGTTACAACTCTACCCTCCTTAAAGAAATTTCGGCCTCGAAATTTACCTGGTCCAAACAGTTGAGGGTACTGCTGACGCATTGCCTCTTCGGTCTCCCAAGTAGCTTCTTCCTTGCCATGGTTCCTCCAAAGTACCTTCACCAACGGGACTGACCTCCTTCTCAACACCTTGACATCACGATCAAGTATTTGCACAGTTCCTCTTCAAAGGTCAAATCCGACTGTACCTCAATTTACGCAATCGCACGATATGAGTTGGGTCGAACGATATCACCTTAGCATGGACACATGGAAGACATCGTGAATGCGATCCAGTTCTGGAGGTAACTCTAGCTGATAAGCCACCGACCCTATCCGCTTAATGATTCGGTAAGGCCCAATAAACCGTGGGCTCAACTTACCCTTCTTACCAAATCTCAAGATCTTCTTCCAAGGTGAAACTTTCAAAAAGACCATGTCTCCTACCGCATATTCAATATCCTTACGCTTCAGATTGGCATAAGACTTTTGTCGATCCGCCGCCTCTTTTAACCTCTTCCTGATTACCTTAATCTTGTCTTCAGTATCTGCCACCCCAGAAAACTTTGAATTTCTGTTACCGACTTCGGTGGCTTCTATTCCAAAATGGCTTCAATCTTTCGAGGGTCCACCTTGATCCCTTCAGCAGACACAACATGCCCCAAGAAGGTAACTTCCTTCAGCCAAAACTCGCACTTACTAAACTTTGCATAAAGTTGCTTCTCCCTTAACACTTGCAGCACTACACGAAGATGCTCATCATGCTTCTCTTCCGTTTCCGAATACACCAAGATATCATCAATAAAAACGACTACGAACCGATCCAAGTATGGCTGGAATACCCGATTCATCAAATCCATGAATGCCGCCGGTGCATTAGTCAACCCAAATGGCATTACCGAAACTCGTAATGTCCGTGACGAGTCTGAACGCCGCCTTATAAATATCCCCTCTTTAACTCTTAATTGATGATATCCAATCAAGGTCGATCTTAGAAAACACCGAGGCTCCTTTTAATTGGTCAAACAGATCATCGATTCTTGGTAACGGATACTTGTTCTTGATAGTCGACTTATTCAACCGCCGATAGTCAATACACATTCGCATAGTCCCATCTTTCTTCTTCTGAACAGCACCGTGCACCCACGGAGAAACACTTGGTCTTATAAACCCTCTATCCAAAGAGCTCTTGAATCGAGCTTTCAATTCTACCAACTCCTTTGGTGCCATCCGATAAGGCGAATGGACACGGAGTCGTTCGGTAGTAAGTCGATTCCAAACTCGACTTCTCTGTTCGGGGTAATCCAGAAGTTCATCCGGGAATACATCCCGAAATTCCTTAATAGTCCTAACCGACTCCACCGTTATCTCCTCAAGTCCCGTTTGACTTACAAAGGCCAAGTCGCCTCACAACCTTTCCGGATCAACTTCTCGGCTCTAACGCCAAACAACATTGGATAAATAATCCTTCGTTCCCCTATGACCATTATATCCTCATCTTCGACAGTTCTTAATACCATCCTCTGTGCAGCACAATCCAATGTCGCCTTGTGCTTAGCTAACCAATCCATTCCCAAAATAAGATCAAAATCCCGAAATGGCAGCTCCATCAAATCTCCTTCAAAGATTTTATCTTGTGTCACTAACTGCATCGCCTCTAAAAATTTTATCTACCTTAACCGAATGTCTCAATGGACTTATTACTGATACCCCACTCACAGTCTTCTCAGGAAGCACATCCAAAGCCCCCGATACATCACAAGCAACATACGAGTGGGTGGAACCCACATCAATCAAAGCAGTGTAAGGCATGCTATGAATGAAGAATGTACCAGTTATAACATCAGGAGCGTTACCCTCCTCACGACATCGTGCAAAGATAAACTAACGCCGGTTGTCGAGCTTGAAGATGTCCAAAGACCTCTGCCAGGTGCCCCACGTCCTCGTCCATTACCATTGCCACTCTACCTTGCCCCGACCCTCTGTGGTGGTGGTCCTCCTCGCCGTGGTTGGACATCCCTTTGCTCTGCCGCTAGCTCTCGAGCCGTCCTCCGAGGACACTCTCTCGAACTTATGCTCCTTTGACCCACATCAAAAACATGCTCCATTCGTTTCAAAGACTCCCCATATGCACCCTACCACAGTCCCTCGTAAGCTGCGGTCTATAAGTATTTACGGAACTGCTCGAACCGGTTCCTCCATCCTTGCTCTTTAACACTTTGATTCGTGGCACTCGAGGGTCCAAATCCCTCTTAAACCTGGGTCGATCCTTCTCACGATTACGCCGCTCACTCACTTCACCTCCTCGGCTATCTTAGCCTTTTCTACCAATGCAGCAAAACCATGCTCCCTCTGTGGAGCTATCAATATCCTAAGCTCATCACGGAGACCATCCTCGAAGCGGACATGCGCTCATATTCGGGCCCACTATACCACTAGCATATCGACTCGGCCTCAAAAATTACGCCTCATACTCTTTCAGCCTTATCACCTTGAGTCGATTCAAGAATTCATTTCGACGAGCATCCACATAGCTTGCTCCAACATACCTCCCTTTAAAGGCAGTTTTGAACAATTCCCAGGTTACTTGCTCAATTGGGGTACTCTCTCTTACGGTGATCCACCATCGGTAGGCCTCGTCACGTAGCAGCAGCACAGCTCCTTTCAGCTTTTGCTCCACTGAGCCGTCTAGGTCGTCCATGATCCGTTCTGTTGCCTCCAGCTAATATTCCACCACATTCGGGGCCACTCCAGATACACCCCTAAATACCTCTGCTCCGTTGGCCCGGAGTCGCTCCGATATAGACCCCCTATTCACCGTCCCAGTACTACCTCCAGCCACTCTTTCTAAAACCCTTAACATGGCTTGGGATAAAGCGTCATCCCTCGCAGCCCGATCATAAGACCCAGTCTCTATTGCTTGCGGCACAGCTGGCTCCTCAGCTGGCCTATGCCCCGAGGATGAAGATTCAGCTTGCACCCTTCCGCGACCACGTCCGCGGCCTCTTCCACGAGCTCCTCTAGTACTCATATCGAATTTTATGAAATTACTATAACGTTCTACTGTTTATTAAGAAAATGTCTTATGTAGATATAGCAGTTCAAGGATTTTTCGTATCATCGTAGCCTAGCTACAGTCTCATTCCTACCGTTTACAGCTCTACCCTAGCTAAAGTCTCATAGTAGGGTCTCAGCACTATTCATAATATCATATCAATATCATATATTGTAAGGAAAATATACTTACAGACTTGGTGCCGGGGATTCAGTGCGCCACTTCTTTCTCCAATCCATTTAAAACTAAAAAACCAAGTTTTTGATTATTGAAAATAGAAATTCAAAAACTTTGATTTGAAAACTCCATTTATTTTGAACTCTTGATTTAAAACAGAAAAACTGGTACCTTTTTAACATATATTCTCCGCAAAACATCTTTAAAATGAATTTTTCAGAAGTCATTTCCAAAAATACCCTTCTTAGGCCTAAGTTTCCGAAAACATTTTTGGACCCGATCCACAGCCGAGTTGTTGCAACCTAGGCTCTGATACCACTAAATGTAACACCCCAAACCCGGCCAAGACGTTATGGCCGAATCTGACGTGCCACATTGGAGTTGAAAAACCCACGTTCCGTTATTAGTGTTTTAAAATCATATATTTTGTTGAGTTAACAAAGTGTATGGAAGCTAAGCACCAGGTAGGTATCCGAGGCAGAGGAGGTGAGCCATGAAGGCTGCTTAAGTACCAAGCTCTTTAATTGGATCCAATCCTAGACATGCCCACAACCATAGCCACACTTTGTCATTTCGAGTTTAAATTCGTTTAAGTGGACGTCTTTGATTAACCGATGAATCGTGGTGTTGAGATAATTTGAAAACAAGTATCATTTTGAAAACACGTCCTAAGTCTAGCCCATTTGAATAATAATTAACCAATTTTAAAGTTATTAAAATTAAAATAATCCCGAAAAGAAATAAAAGAAAAGTTAAAATTGGCCTTATTACAACCTGAAAATAAATAATAGTTAAAGGAAATTAAACGGAAACCAACACTTTATTTAAAGCCCAAGACGATCACCGTGGCCACTCTGAATCCCCTCCGGCCCAAGTTCCCAAATCAAGGCTCACCTGCAAGGTTAAGGAAAGGGGGGTGAGTTTGGAAACTCAGTGTGCAACAAGCCCCTTTCAGAGCCCAAAACAATAACGGCCTGTTGGGTCTAAGCCCAACCCTAATCTCAACATGCACTGGGCCATAGCCCTTTTCATAATTCATATTTCATTACACTGGGCCGAAGCCTTTTCATATTTCATATTACTGGGCCGAAGCCTTTTCAAGTTTCCTACTACTGGGCCGAAGCCTTTACTGTAAATGGTATGGCCCTTAGGCCCATTTCAATGTCACATATAATTTCAATGAAAGAATGCAACCCATTTGGGGAGACTACTCAACCCACCATTCGCTACTCTCCACCCGTACCAACCAACACACCATGTGGGGATTAACTCGACCCACCCCGCCAAACTCTCCATTGGCAAGATAGGCTGCTTTATCATATAACCGAGGCCTAGCCTCTTTTAATAAGCTGGGGCAAAAGCCCTTTCAATAAGCAGGGCATAAGCCCTTTTATAAGCAGGGCATAAGCCCTTTTGATAATCGGGCATAAGCCCTTTTGATAAGCAGGGCATAAGCCCTTTTGATAATCAGGGTAAGCCCTTTTCACTTCCTCCATCCATATAAAAACCCAACCAATGCATTTATGATTACCTCATGTGCATATCATACATATCATCTGCATATCATACATTTCATGTGCATATCATACATACCATATTTATTAAAATCCCATGTATTAAAATCATACATAAACCCTAGGGGTATAATGGTCATTTTTACCTAGGGGTAAAACAGTCATTTTCATATTATAAGGGTAATCTCGTAATTTTACCAAAAATTAGGGTTTCCATGTTCATTAACGATTACTAACAATCCATGGGTGCAAACAGTGATTTTGGCCCATTTTTAGCGAAATCGAGTTATTGGGCCTAAAACCCCTAATGGGCCCTACTTAGCCAATTTCGTCATCTAGGCCCATTTAGCCTATATTCCATAACAGTTTTAACAGTCTTATCATGCCATATAACAGATTTCTGTTTTCTACCAATTTTTACCCAAATGGACCCGAAAGCCCACTGGGCCCCACTTCGGCCCCTCGAGGCCCAACTTACCAAGAACGCCAAAATCACATTCTTACCGTTTCCATCGTTCTCGATCATCGTCTCATCGATTCTAACTAACTAGTGAGCGTTAATTGCTCACAAGTCCTCGAAATGCCGAAATTTGGCATTTCGCTTTTCTACATTTTATCGCTTTAAGCTATGAAAGGGTTCGTTACACACCGATTTGCGATATTCCTTGACGAGATCTCCTATACGATTTCTCCTATAATCAATTGTTAAATAGATCAGCTCGCAATAATTGAACCAAATCAAGAACTTTCCAATATTAACACTTACACATTCGCCACCATCTATAATGGCCTTAGGCACCTTACCTTTGTCGCGATTGATGACTAGGCCTAGCTACTCCGTGATCCAAGCTACTCCAAATCGACACTACACCTTGCTGCTCCTTCAATAAATAAACCAAAAATATTAAAAGAAGACCCCATAGAGTCTATGCCCATATTCGACCATCTCCCTAAACTTGGAGTTTCGGCTTTTGGCCAAAGCTACACTAGGAATCGTTTAGAGTTTGAACACTTACCACAGTCTTTCTCCTCTTGAATCCGGATGCCTAAAAGGTAAGGGAATCGAATGCCAACTATTGATAAGGAAGAAAAAGGTTGCTGGTCACAAAGAATCGGCACCCCTTATCTTCACTGATCTCGGCTTTTTTGCAAAGACTTTGGCAAAAATAGAGATAAGGAAAGAAACAATGGTGAATGGAGGAAATAGTGGGCTGATTTGAAAGAAGAAAAGGAAGAAAAATGAATAGGAGGGAGGTAGATTAATTTGGAAAGAAAAGAGAAAAAGGCTACACACCAAAGAAGAAATCGGCACAACTAAGACCCTAATGCCAAATTACTAACCTAATGCCCCTTTGCCAAAAATCCCTCTCCAATCTCCCTTATTCGCCAACTCTATCTCCCTATCACATCCCTAAAATCTCTCCCTTATCCCTCCTTAATTTATGCATTTGACTTGATCCAACTCTCCTCTTCAGAATCCACTTAAGTTCCAACACTTACCCTTCCTGCACACAAAAATAAATACTCTTATTTGCCAACACAGGAATCGAACCTGTGTCTTCCTCTATGCCCACACGCCACCTTTTTAGGAGCTTAGTGGCGTCACCCTTGCCACTCTACCAAAGCTCTTTTTGTGATACACTTTACCCACAACTTAATATAAGGGCACCTAGCCAGAACCCCTAACTCCTAAGTCCAAAATTTAAAAATTCCATCGGGTTTTGGCCAACTCATGGGCCTTCCATAAGCCCATTTACATACCCAAATTATGAATTCTATCATCACCTACAAAATTTTAGAAATTTACTTAAAATATCAGGAATCGCGAAAAACCTGAAAATCAGGATGTTACAACTCTACCCTCCTTAAAGAAATTTCGCCCTCGAAATTTACAGGTCCAAACAGTTGAGGGTATCACGACGCATTGCCTCTTCGGTCTCCCAAGTAGCTTCTTCCTTGCCATGGTTCCTCCAAAGTACCTTCACCAACGGATGACCTCCTTCTCAACACCTTGACATCACGATCAAGTATTTGCACAGTTTCCTCTTCAAAGGTCAAATCCGATCGTACCTCAATTTCTCGCAAGAATCGCACGATATGAGTTGGGTCGAACGATATCACCTTAGCATGGACACATGGAAGACATCGTGAATGCGATCCAGCTCGAGGTAACTCTAGTGATAAGCCACCGCCCTATCCGCTTAATGATTCTAAGGCCCAATAAACCGTGGGCTCAACTTACCCTTCTTACCAAATCTCAAGATCTTCTTCTAAGGTGAAACTTTCAAAAAGACCATGTCTCCTACCGCATATTCAATATCCTTATGCTTCAGATCGGCATAAGACTTTTGTCGATCCGCCGCCTCTTTTAACCTCTTCCCGATTACCTTAATCTTGTCTTGATGATCGCAACCCCGAAAACTTGAATTTACATTATCGACTTTGGTGGCTTCCATTCCAAAATGGCTTCAATCTTCGAGGTCCACCTTGATCCTTCAAAGCAGACACAACATGCCCCAAGAAGGTAACTTTCTTCACCAAAACTCGCACTTACTAAACTTTGCATAAAGTTGCTTCTCCCTTAACACTTGCAAAGACTACACTAAGATGCTCATCATGCTTCTCTTCGTTTTCGAATACACCAAGATATCATCAATAAAAACGACTACGAACCGATCCAAGTATGGCTGGAATACCCGATTCATCAAATCCATGAATGCCGCCGGTGCATTAGTCAACCCAAATGGCATTACCAGAAACTCGTAATGTCCGTATCGAGTCCTGAACGCCGTCTTATAAATATCCCCCTCTTTAACTCTTAATTGATGATATCCCGATCAAGATCGATCTTAGAAAACACCGAGGCTCCTTTTAATTGGTCGAATGGATCATCGATTCTTGGTAACGGATACTTGTTCTTGATAGTCGACTTATTCAACCGCCGATAGTCAATACACATTCGCATAGTCCCATCTTTCTTCTTTATGAACGATCTAGGGGTGCACCCACGGAGAAACACTTGGTCTTATAAACCTCTATCCAAAGACTCTTGAATCGAGCTTTCAATTCTACCAACTCCTTTGGTGCCATCCGATAAAGGCGCAATGGACACGTAGTCGTTCGGTGTAGTAAGTCGATTCCAAACTCGACTTCTCTCGTTGGGGTAATCCAGAAGTTCATCCGGGAATACATCCCGAAATTCCTTAATAGTCCTAACCGACTCCACCGTTATCTCCTCAAGTCCGTTTGACTTATAAAGGCCAAGTCGCCTCACAACCTTTCCGGATCAACTTCTCGGCTCTTAACGCCAAAACAACATTGGATAAATAATCCTTCGTTCCCTATGACCATTATATCCTCATCTTCGACGCTTCTTAGTACCATCCTCTTTGCGGTACAATCCAACATTGCCTTGTGCTTAGCTAACCAATCCATTCCCAAAATAAGATCAAAATCCCGAAATGGCAGCTCCATCAAATCTCCTTCAAAGATTTTATCTTGTGTCACTAACGGTACTGCCCTAAATATTTTATCTACCTTAACCGAATGTCCCAATGGACTTATTACTGATACCCCACTCACAGTCTTCTCAAGAAGCACATCCAAAGCCCCCGATACATCACAAGCAACATACGAGTGGGTGGAACCCACATCAATCAAAGCAGTGTAAGGCATGCTATGAATGAAGAACGTACCAGTTATAACATCAAGAGCGTCACCCTCCTCACGACGTCGTGCAGCATAAACCAACGCCGGTTGTCGAGCTTCAGCATGTCCAGCACCTCTGCCAGGTGCCCCACGTCCTCGTCCATTACCATTGCCACCTCTACCTTGCCCCCGACCCCTCCGTGGTGGTGGTCCTCCTCACCGTGGTTGGACATCCCTTTGCTCTGCCGCTAGCTCTGAGCTGTCCTCCGAGGACACTCTCTGAACTTATGCTCCTTTGACCCACATCGAAAACATGCTCCAGCTTCGTTTCAAAGACCCCATATGCACCCTACCACAGTCCACGCAAGCTGCGGTCTATAAGTATTCTATGGAACTGCTCGAACCGGTTCCTCCATCCTTGCTCTTTTAACACTTCGATTCGTGGCACTCGAGGGTCTCAAATCCCTCTTGAATCTGGTCGATCCTTCTCACGATTCTCGCCGCTCACTCGGCTTCACCTCCTCGGCTATCTTAGCCTTTTCTACCAATGCAAGAAAACCACGCTCCCTCCGTGGAGCTATCAATATCCTAAGCTCATCACGGAGACCATCCTCGAAGCGGACATCGCTCATATTGATTGCCACTATACCACTAGCATATCGACTCGGCCTCAAAAATTTCGCCTCATACTGCTACATGTCTTATCACCTTGAGTCGATTCAAGAATTCCTTCGACGAGCATCCACATAGCTTGCTCCAACATACCTCCCTCTAAAGGCGCTTTTGAACAATTCCCGTGTTACTTGCTCAATTGGGGTACTCTCCCTTACGGTGATCCACCATCGGTGAGGCCTCAAATCACGTAGCAAATGACACGCCTCCTTTCAGCTTTTGCTCCACCGAGCCATCTAGGTCGTCCATGATCCGCTCTGTTGCCTCTAGCCAATATTCCGCC
>NW_026440847.1:0-8519 GCF_025698485.1 Gossypium arboreum | reverse complement strand
ACATTCCTTTGGGCGGTACAATGTATGGATGAAGAAACATCTCTTTTGGGCATTCCACACTCATGAATGAAGAAGTATTAAATGCTGGTGCATGTACGGCTAGATGCAATGTTTCTACAAATTCATGCATGTGTCGAATGCATGTATGGACATTAAAGGCTAGTCCATGAATGGATCAAATGCATGGGATGATAGAATGCATGAATGGCATAAGTGCATGTATGGTGGCTGTCTCCTAACTTTCCAAGGCACTTATTCGCCAAGAAGTAGCTGCTAACTAATTCTATGTTGACCATAGAGCTCCTTGAACATGTTCACACTTTGAATTGACCTATAGGCTACTACACATGCATGGATGGGTTCAAGAACGTCCAAGGGAAGGAATTAACTCAATAATTCAACACATTGATTGAATTAAGTGCATGCACAAGGGGGAGAACGAATTTACTAGGTTCATGCTGCCATTTATGAACTTACATGCCATTAAAGTGTTTAATTATGAAGATACATGTTCCATACAAGTGCATGAACGTCCCAAGGAGATGAATGCAACCTTTTGGTGCACATACAAGTCACTTGAAGCCTTTCTTTATGACTAAGCATTCATGCACAAACCAAGGGGGAAGAAAGTGTCCATTCAGCTAGTGCATGAATTTGCCAAATTTATGAACTATTTTAATACATTAGTGTGAATGTTTTTATTATTGTGTGAACATCTAGATGCCGAATTTGAATGGTCATCTATGTGCCTATAAATATTTGTTTTCTTTCATTTGTAAAGGACTTTTTGCCAAAATTTTTATTGAATTTAATCTTGTGAGAATTTTCTTCTCTAAACTTTGTTTGAGACTTTGTTGACTTATCTACCTAGTAGTGGCGTCAACCCTGTTTCGTTCACCCATATACCGAGGTTCCTACTTTGTTAAGTAGTGGGTCGAGGTTCTATCATTTTCATTTTTGCCTTGAAAGCCTATAAGCATTTGGGTCGATATTTTCTAATATTGGTTCGTGCTTGCTTTTGAGTTCCTTCTTTCCATTCTTTCATTTACTTTAAACCGAACCTAATATTCATATTTTAAACCCTTTCTTTGAACGCCTTGAATAGCTTCCGCATAATTTATTTAGAAACATCCTTTTTGAACAAACCGAACGATACTTTCTCGTAGACGATTGGGCAAACTCGCATACGACTCGACTCTCACCGAGGCGGTTCGTATCATATTTGTGTTCACATTAGTTTGAATTAATTGTGTTCACATTTCTTGTAGGAACGCAATGGACATATGGAGATTTAAAAGCAAGCATGAATTTTGAAGGTGCATGGACGGTTGGGGGGCTTGAATCTCTTAGGTGCATGTTCGGCCAAGTGCATGTATGACCATATTCAATGTCTTTAAGGTTCATGAATGTTTTCATTCATGTATGGTGTGCTATCTCTTCATTCTCCAAGGTGACCATTCGACCAAAGGGCACTCACACATGCATGAAGATAGCTTGGCCAATTAGCTTCCCCATGACTCTTCTTAATTCGTTCACACCTATGTTCACATGGCAAGACCATTCGGTTCACCTTGTTCACACTAGAAGACTCTTCAACATTCGATTTCACACACATGATGGCCCTTGGAGTGTCCACAATTAATTCATACTTTTTGGCCAAACATTGCTTCATTTAACAAGGTTGGCCGAATCTACAAGTGACCATTGGATATCATGCATTCACTTTGAGTTTTCTTAAGCATGAAGATGCATTTGTCCACCATTCCCAAAATTGAATCTGGTCATGCATATTAAGAGTTATTTTTCTAGAATTTTCTTTAATTAATGTGTAAGCATGAAAGGCCAATCAGCTACCTAGACTTAGGCCTATAAATACTTGTTCAATTTCCATGTAAAGGACTTTTGAAACTTTTGTTAATGTTATGCTGCCAAAATCGTGAGGCAAACTTTTCTTATATTTCGTTCAAAGATTCGTTTGGCGTTCCTAGCGTTCTAGTTGTGTAAACCGTGTTCTTTGTCGTACCTGAACTTATCACTATTCATAGTGTGGCGTTCAACATACCGAGGTTCCTATCTTGTTAGATAGTGGGTCGAGGTTTTCCCTTACCAAATCTATAACCGAACTCAAAAGGCTTAATCAACGGGTCGAAACCATTTCGGTATTGGTTCTTGAAAGTACCTTTAGTAGTTCAAACCCGTTCTCTTCTTTACCTAATCGAACCTAAACCGACCAATTTGTTCATATCCTTTTGTTCCTACCCTTTCATTCCTACCATTCCATTCGTACCCCTTTTTCTACTTTAACCATACCTTCAACTCAACTAAACCTAACGTAACTTCTCGTAGACGATCGGGCAATTTACATACGACTCGACTCTTCCCGAGACGGTTCGTATCAAATATGTAGGATATTAATTAACTAATTATTGAACTTATTAATTAAAAAGTCAATAGTAGTCAAATGAATTCAAAGTGCACTCCAAGAGCTGATGTTTAATTCATGAGCTAAACCCGAGCTGGGCTTAAACTCGTGAGCTGATAATGAGCTGGTCCCGAGCTAATGAGCTGGTCTTGAGCTACATGGGAGCTAACTTGAATCAAGGTGAGCTCGGTGAGTGAATCGAACTTGTAGAAAAGTTCGGCATGGATTTCCAAAATGGCCACTAACTGGTTCGATAGGTCTAGCATTGACATCATCCCACACATGCTGAACTAAAGCTATAACAGCTTCTTTAAATTGTTTTTCACGAGCCCTTATGATCGGCCCTTGAGGTAGCACCATCGATCTCGGCTTGGACTTGACCTATGGGAAGCCGTGATCGTATCAGGGGGAATGATACGAGCACGCCCCGTGAACTTTATCAAGCAAGTCTGTCAAGCCGAGCAATGACATGTTGGCAAGCTGATCCCAGCTCGTTTCTAGCTCCATGAGCTCCATCCAGCTCAAATCCAGCTTATTCAAGCTCAATCCATCTTGCCTGAGCTAAACTAAGCTCACTCCTAGCTCACTTTCAACTCACGAGCTAAACCTTAGCTCAACTTCAGCTTAGGAGTTTAGCCTCAGCTTAACTTTAGCTCACGAGCTAAAGCTTAGCTCATTTTAGTTTAAACTCGGTTTTGTCTTTAATGCATTAAATAAAAATTTGCACATATTTATTTAAGGATTAAACTTGTCTTATATTAATATTTGTTATTAATATGTCATAGTCATTACATAAATTGATTATGTTCACATAGCTGAATTAATGCATGACATTAATGTGTTCACATCATGCCGAATTTATGAGTGTTCATGAGATATCTTAATGACTTGTTTATTTCATGTAGGTACATCCCTTTCGACCGTACAATATATGGATGAAGAAACATCTCTTTTGGGCATTCCACACTCATGAATGAAGAAGTATTAAATGCTGGTGCATGTACGGCTAGATGCAAGGTTTCTACAAGTTCATGCATGTGTCGAATGCATGTATGGACATTAAAGGCTAGTCCATGAATGGATCAAATGCATGGGATGATAGAATGCATGAATGGCTTAAGTGCATGTATGGTGGCTGTCTCCTAACTTTCTAGGGCACTTATTCGGCAAGAAGTAGCTGTTCACACTTTGAATTGACCTATAAGCTACTACACATGCATGGATGGGTTCAAGAACATCCAAAGGAAGGAATTAACTCAATAATTCAACACATTGATTGAATTAAGTGTATGCACAAAGGGGAGAACGAATTTACTAGGTTCATGCTACCATTTATGAACCTACTTGCTATTAAAGAGTTTAATTATGAGGATACATGTTCCAAACAAGTGCATGAACGTCCCAAGGAGATGAATGCAACCTTTGGTGCACATACAAGTCACTTGAAGCCTTTCTTTATGATTAAGCATTCATGCACACACTTAGGGGGAAGAAAGTGTCCATTCAACTAGTTCATGAATCTGCCGAATTTATGAACTATTTTAATACATTAGTGTGAACGTTTTTATTATTGTGTGAACACCTAGATGCCGAATTTGAATGGTCATCTATGTGCCTATAAATATTTGTTTTTCTTTCAATTGTAAGGAACTTTTTGCCAAAATTTTTATTGAATTTAATCTTGTGAGAATTTTCTTCTCTAAACTTTGTTTGAGACTTTGTTGACTTATCTACCTAGTAGTGGTGTCAACCTTGTTTCATTTACCCTTATACCGAGGTTCCTACTTTGCTAAGTAGCGGGTCGAGGTTTATCACTTTCATCCTCCACCTTGAAAGCCTATAAGCATTTGGGTCAATATTTTCTAATATTGGTTTGTGCTTGCTTTTAAGAACCCTTTTCTTCCATATCTATCATCTATTTACTTCTTTCACTTTCCCTTCCAATTTAGCCGAATATACATATTATTCTTATCCATAAACCATCATAGAACCATTATACATAGCTTCCGTCCTATTTTTCCATCAACTTCATTTCAAAAATGAATTGAACGATACTTTCTCGTAGATGATCGGGCAACTCAGCATACGACTCGACTCTCCCCGAGGCGGTTCGTATCAGATCAGCCACAAGTGTGAATAGAACTTTTCAGCAAATGTGAACATAATAGATGTTGCTTGGGGGAGTTGGCCAGCCATCCTTGAGCAGAGAAACAACACCATCTTTGGCCCTTGGTGTCCATGAAGGGGTGCATTTGTTGGCTGCCAAATCCATGCTGTCCCATGCATGTTCCTAGACACATTAAATGGAACAAATTAATTGAATTAAAACACCATTAATTCGGGTAAGACAAATTAATTAGCAGCAGCTAATAAATTTGTCCTAAACTAGACACATTAAAACATATACTAATTAATATAAGACATATTTAATACATTAAATTAAAATGTCTAGATTTAAGACACATTAAATTAATTAATTATTTTGAGCTGATATTTAACTAATTAACTAACACAACTTGATGCGAGCTTGGCTATGAAGCTAATTGCCGAACCCTTGGAGTTGCCATTGGGACCAATCACTTGAGCCCGAGCAAGGAGGTTCCAAGAGTCTATTTCAAGCTACATAAATCAGACTTGGAAAGAAGGAGTGTTCGAATAGAAAGTGAAAGACTCAACAAGCTCATGTTGCAACATCCTACAAGCTGAATTAGCTCGTTTCAGCTCAAAGGAGTTCAATTCGATACAAAGCTAGCTCATTGAGCTGATTTCAATTTATTTATTTTAGCATGTTTTGTACTGAAATAAATTTATTAAGTTGTTGATGCGAGCGTGCCCATCGAACCCCGTCAGTCAAGTCTCCTTAGTCGAGCCTTGCATTGCTGGCAAGCTGATCCCAGTTCATTTCCAGCTCCACAAGCTCCGTCCAATTTAAATTCAGCTCATTTGAGCTCGATCCAGCTCAATACTTTAGTCTTTAACTATGTCTTATTTAATTAAATGCATCTTTAGTTAATGCCATGCATTAATGATCTACATATTTTAATTATGACATGCATTATGTAACTCCCATGTTAGTATGAGTCTGCATCATTAAATTAAGTCTTGCATTAAGTACTCATTTGTTCATTTAGTTTGCATTTCAAACCATGCATTTAAGCATCTTAGTTTAATAAATGAGTTGCTGGACATTTATTCAACTCATCTTAGTTTAATTAATAAGTGTATTTGTTGAACTTCATTTAATAAGTGTTGCTCTTAATTAATCTAGTTCCTAGGATTATTTATTGATGCATGAGTTAAGTTTATTTAATGATGCTTCTTTAATTAACTAGTTGTTGGAATAATTGATGCATAGGTCATTTACCTAAGTTAAGTATTAATGTGTGTTATGTTTAATAAGTGTTTACATGTGTTTAATAAGCTCATTTTAATGTATTTATTGCAGGAGTCTTTTCAAGTCATAACCGTTACATTACAAGGGTTGTTACACATTAAATAAAGTGACTTTTTAAGTCATTTTCGGTTACAAATGAAGTGGCTATATTACAAGGGATGTTTTATACATCATTTAAAGGCGGTTTAAGGAGCATTTTATCATTCAAATTAATTTTGGAAGCAACCTTTCCACTACCAGCCGTTTTTGCCATTTCAAAGGTTATTTCAAGCATTCAAACATCATTAAGAAGCTGATTAAGAAGATGTTGTCCATTCGGCTGACCAAGGGCTAACTCAAGAGTCATTTTTCAAGCACTTAAAGTCATTCATTCAGCTGAATTAAAGTGAATTCAAGGATGGAGTTATTTGGCTCAAGAATGTGAAAAGACTTGAATTAAATTTCAGTTTTTAATTGGCACATTAAGTTGAATGTTTGTGACCATTCAGCTAGCCTATTTTAGCACTATAAATAGGCGAAATCAGCCTTTGTAAAGGGATCTTTTTTCTTAGTTTAAAACATTATTGAACTTATATGAAATTTGTGAGATTTCTTTCTCTCATATTTCGTTGAAGAACTCGTTGGCTTATCTAGGTCACTAGTGGCGTCAACCTGCATTCTTCTTATCCTTAACTTATCACTATCAAATAGCAACCTTATACTAAGGTTCCTACTTTGCTAAGTAGCGGGTTGAGGTTCTCCTATTCTCCATCTGACCACCTTAAAAACTTATAAGCATTTGGGTCAATGTTTTCTAATATTGGTTCGTGTTTGTTTTTTAGATCATTTTCATTCCATTCCATTCCATCCTTTCGTTTCATCATAATCGAACCATTAATTCACTTCACATCTGTTGTTTGTTATCCAATTACTATATTTATCTTCATCTTTTATTATTTTTCTATAACCGAATGATACTTCTTCGTAGACGATTGGGCAAACTAGCATACGACTTGACTCACCCCGAGGCGGATCGTATCAGTTGTGTTAGTTAATTAGTTAAATTTCAGCTCAAATAATTAATTATTTTAGTGGTGTCTCAAATCTGGACATTTTTAATTTAGTATATTAAATATGTCTCATATTAATATATGTTTAATGTGTCTAGCTTAGGATATAATTTTAATGTGTCTAATTTAGAACAAATTAATTAGCTGCTGTAATTTATTTTGTCCAGCCTTTACTAAATTTGTCCTTGTCGAATTAATGATGTCTTGTTTAATTAAAGTGCTGCCGATTTTAATATATCCTAACTCATTTAAGTGTTGTTTAAATTCACAGCAAATACATGCATGGATCGGCCTAGGGAAGAGCTGAATCAACCTCATTTTTTAGTTGACTTTTCGTGCATATCAACAGCCCTTGAAGATTTAATTTCTAGCTGCAGTAATTATACTATTAAAGTGACGCCTTGGACATCTCAATGGTCATGCTTCTTCACCAAGGATTCAGTTGAATTGAGCTGTCCATTGATGATACGATCCACCTCAGGGTGAGTCGAGTCGTATGTGAGTTTGCCCGATCGTCTACAAAGAAGTAGCGTTAGATTTGTTCAAAAGGATGTTTTAACGTAAATAATGGCGAAAGCTATGTAAAAGGATTCAAAGATGGGTTTATGGATATGAAGTTTATGTAGATGGATTTATGGATATAAAGTTTTTGTAGGTTTGGTTATAATGAAACGAAAAGATGGAATGGAATGGAAATGAAAATGATCTCAAAAACAAACACGAACCAATATTAGAAAATATTGACCCAAATGTTTATAAGTTTTCAAGGTGGTCGGATGGAGAATATGAGAACCTCGACCCGCTACTTAGCAAAGTAGGAACCTTGGTATGTTTGAACGCCACACTACGAGTAGTGATAAGTTCGGTTTTCAACAAAGAAAATGGATGACACAAGCCAACAAATCTTTGAACGAAAACAGAGAAAAGTTTGCCTCACAAATTTGGCAGAATATCATTCAAAATTGTCCAAAAAGTGTTTTCCAAAAGGCTTGGTTACAAGAATTTATAAGGCTAAAATGAGCTAGCCGAATGGTCACATAGTATAGTGCTATTAAAGGGCTAATTATAAATTAAAGACTTTTGAAATTCTAGAGTCAATAACTCCTCTCTTCAACTAGCTGAATTAATGTCCTTAAAGGCTTGAAAAATGACTCTTGATTTTCCCTTTGGCTAGTTGAATAGACTCCAGCCACTTTAATGAAATTTGCAATGCATAAATTGTCCATTAAGTAGCAAAAAAAAATGTTGGGGTATTTGAACAAGCTGCTACCAGATTTTAAAGGACATGAAATGCTCTTTAAACTCTCTTTTAATGATGCTTAATGCTTCCTTTATAACAGCCCCCTCTTTTGTAACCAAAATAACTTGAAAAGTCTCCTTTATTGAATGCGTAATAGCCTTTGTGAATTGAAAAGTCACCTGCAATTAAAACATATGTAACCGTCACATTTATTCAATTATTAAGCTTTAAACAAATTAAAAACTACGTAAATAAATGAACACACACTTATGCATCATTTATTCCAACAACTAGTTAATTAAAAGAAGTATTTAATGAACTTTAACTCATGCACCAATAAATTAACCTAGTAACTAGATTAATTAAAGAAGCAACTCATTAAATTAAATTCATCAAATAAACTCATTTAATTAA
>NW_026440846.1:0-7782 GCF_025698485.1 Gossypium arboreum | reverse complement strand
CATGGCCAATTTTCAAGGTGTCCATAGCCATCCAAAACACAAACTTTTAACTAACATGCAAGAAGCATGAATCATGCTCAAGAATGCATCATGGCCAAGTATGACAATCATGTCCTTTTCAACTTTAATCATGATAAAACAAAGAGAAACTCAAAATCTTACTCATGAGTAGAATCCATCATTGCATGCATCATCATCAAGCTTCACACTTAGCATGCAATGGCTTTATCACTATAACAACTTTGGCCAAATACCATTTCCATGGCATACCAAAGATTTGAGCCATGGCTAAATGCACATCAAGTTAGCAACCAAAACATGCATGAAACTCCCAACACAACCTCATACATACCTTAATCTTGATGCAAACTTAGCCAAATCTCCTTCTAGATCTCTTCCAAACCAAGCATGAAGCAAAAATCCTCCTTCTTCCTTAGTTTTGGCTCAAAGAAAGGATGAACAAAATTTTTTCTTTCCTTCTTACAACTCACGAATGGGGTATGCCACCTCTCACACAATTTTTTTTTCATTCTTTTCTTACCCATGCTTATTTGTTTACTATTTCCCTAATGCCCAACAAAACATGTTTCATGACATGTTTGACCCATATTTCTTTGTCATGGCCCCATTACTTGTAGGGGGAATTTGACATGCAAGTCCATTATTTTGCATGCATGCTTTAATTAGTCATCACCTATTTCCTATCGACTTTCAAAGTTCACTACTAAGTCCTTTCTTATAATTTAGCACCTAATTAATAAAAATCGAGACATAAATATTTACGCATACCAATTCCACAACAATAAGTACGGAATATAACACTTAATTATTTTGGACTGCCGGGTCCCAAACCATCCCGACTAGGGTCACATTCGGTGTCACAACTCTCCCCACTCAAGAGATTTTCCCCAAAAGCTTACCGAAATAGGTTCGATATCGCTTCTCATTGAGTTCTTTCCCAAGTAGCTTCTTCTATCCCGGCTTGAGCCATAACATTTCACTAGCGGAACCCGCTTGTTTCGAACTCTTTCACTTCCGTGATAGGATACAATTGGTTCTTCCTCATAACTCATATTAGCTTGAATTTCAATCGATGGACTAATCACGGATGGATCGGATCTATAACGTCAAGCATCAAACGGGAAGACATCGTGAACCTTTTTGAGTTCGGGGGCAAAATCAAACGATATGCCACCGGACCGACTCCCCGATATCTCATATGGCCCAATGAACCTCGGCTCAACTTGCCCTTACTACAACTCGAGTATTTTTTTTCCGATACCTTGAGGAACACTTTATCACCCACCGAATCGATATCCACGCTCATATCCGCCCATTTACTCGACGATCAAGGCTATCTTCAAACTTTCACGGATTACTTTACTTTCTGTCGCATCCCTAATCAAATCCCCAAAATCTTGCTTTCACCAAGCTCACCAAAACAATGGTGTACGGCATTTACGCCCGCATAAAGCCCTCGAGGGTGCCATCTTAATACCGATTGAAAGTCGTTTTTTAAAATCAAGGCAAATACCGTCCCATGAACCACTAAACTCGAGGACGAACATCTTAACATATCCTCAAGTATCCAATTACCCGCGGATTGACCATCGGTTTGGGGTGGAAGGCGCAAAATGCAACTTGGTACCCAAAGCTTCTTGCAACTTTTTCCAAAACCGCGAGGTAAATCTTTGATCTCTATCCCACACGATAGAAATAGGCACCCTGTAATTTCAAATAGAAACGATAATTCCGCTTAATTTGTCCATTGAAAATCCAGACGACGGGACAAAGTGGGCCGACTTAGTCAATCGATCACCCGCCCAAACCGCATCCTTCTTACTTTCGACAATGGCTCCGATAAAAGTCCATTGTGACTCGATCCCATTTCCACTGGGTATCGGATTTCAAGTAACCCAAGGCACCGATGTTCCGCCACTTGTTGACATATTAAACATCTTGAAACAAAGTCGGATGTCTCGCTCATACCATGCCACCAAAATCGACGCTTCAAATCATTGTACATCTTCGATTTCCCCGGTGGATTGCCATTCGCCACAATGGGCTTCATCAATTATCAAATGAGTTCAATTTGGGACACAGAATTTTGAACCTCAAACAATCGCATCGCGATTTGAAACTCCAGTCCTTGTTCGAACACACGCCTTTTTGCAACCAACTCGCATCGACTTTCCGACTTCAATTTTTGGTCAATAATGGTTTGGCTTTCATTTCAGCCACTAACACACGGTGGACGGATAGAAAGTGCACATTCATCGCAAAGTGAATAACGATTTACGACTCAAGGCATCCGCAACTACATTCGCTTTCTGGTGATAGTCAATGATCCCTAATCCTTTAAAAAGAGCCAACGCCTTTGTCGCAGATTAAGTCTCCGGTCATCAAATACTTGAGACTTTTGTGATCCGAGTATACATGGCACCTTTCACCAAATAAGTAATGTCGCCAAATCTTTAAGGCAAATAATGGCGCCAATTCGAGATCATGAGTCGGATAATTTTTCTCATGTGGAATTGCCTCGACGACAGGCCACAACTCGACCTTCTTGCATTAATACCAACCAACCCAAGTAGAGGGCGCTATAGATGACAAACTCCTTGCTGACCGGGTTGCACTAGAATGGGGCTTCACCAAATAAGTTTTCATTGATCGCTTTTTTGGCATTCTCCATTCAACTTAACATCCTTTTGGAGAAGCCTTTATCGGGTTATCGTTGAGAAGCCTTTACAAATCGTTAAGTAACCCAAGCCCCAAAAAGCTTCAACCTCGAATATTTCTGAGGCTTCCAATTTAGTATGGTGAAATTTTATTCGCCCATAATAATGCATACCACATGACCCAAGAAGCTTACCTTTAACCGTAACTCACACTTGCTAACTTAGCATATAATTGCTTGTCCCGTAAAATTTGCAAAGACTAACCGCAGTGTTCAAAGATGTTCCTCATTTTTGAATAGACCAAGATGTCATCAATAAAACAAACGATCCAAATATTCTTTCCATTAAATCCATAAATACCGAGGGCATTAGTGAGCCCAAACGGCATCACCAGAACTCATAGTGACCATATCTCGCTCAAGGCGCCTTGGGCACGCCTCAATCGGATTCGCAATTGAATAGCCCGATCTCAAATCTATTTTGAACACCGAGGCTCCTTCGCTTGATCGAACAAGTCATCAATACCGGCAACGGATATTTGTTCTTTATCGCGCTTGTTGTCGACGATAGTCGGCATAGCGCATGGTTCCATCCCTTCTTCAAACAATACCGGGCGCACCCCAAGGCTAAAAACTCGCGAAAAAAACCTCTATCCACCAATTCTTGCAACCAAGCAACCCTTCAATTTGGTGCCATACGATACGGAGCTATCGAATTGGGGTGGTACCAGTACCAATTGATGCCAAATTTATTTCTAACAGTGGTAAACCCGCAATTTTCTGGAAAACATCCGTATTCACAAACCACCGCACATTCGGTTTCTTCTCCGATTCCTTGTCATCAGACGACGCAAGGTACGCTTACCCTTTTCTTAATATTTCGGGCCAACATCACGATATTAACCGGCAACCCTTTAAGTCCGTGGACTCAACCCAATTATTTCATTATTCAAAGACCAAATCGATAGTCTTGTTTGCAATTTACAACCGATCGCATGGTCAACCAATCCAAACCAAGAATAACATCGAACTCATCGAATGGCAAAAGCATTAAGTCCCGAAAACAAGAACCCAACACTAGGGACTTTTTTGCACACTTTGTTAACAAGCACGAATGACCCAAGGGTTTGACACCAATTACAAACTCGAGACTCAATGGGCAAAGTCTTATCGATGCTAAGGTTTCACAATATAAGAATGAGTAGAACCGGTCAATCAAAGCAATTACATTTGTATTGAAAAGAGTGAAATACCGAATAACATCCGGAGAGGCAAAGATCCTCCAGGGCTGATGGCATAAGTCCCAGAGCCAGCCTCTGATCCGATGGTAGCATCTCTAGATCCTCTCCGACCGCCAATCGACATTGCCCATATTTCTAGGTGGCCTACCCGAAAGGGGTAGCACCCGGTTTGCACTGACTTGCATTCGCTCATGCATCCTGCAATCCTTCAAAAATGGTCGGCCGATCCACACTTATAGGGAGCGATCACGAACCAACATCCCCGAATGCCATTTGCCACAATGTGGACATGCCCTCTCCGATCATTTCCGCCAAGAATCGAGGTGACTGTGGTCACAGGGGTCGATCGGCCTCGCCTAGAAAATCCCAAACGCCTCTAGACCGGATTCTCAAATCTCTTCGATGCTTGTTGAAGAGATTTCCCAGGACCCTTTAATTCTCCAATCCCCACATCGCTTTTTGTTTCTCCTTTCTAAGCTCTTCTTTACAAGTCGCCAACAAGTACTACGAACTCTCGATCTCGAAATGCCAACAAACATCCTTATATCATCATTCAGCCCATCCTCGCGCTTGACATAATAGCTTCCTTGCATTCTCCCACCAAGCCTCACAAACTCTCAGGTCGAAGAATAGAACCTGCTTAAGATCAAGGAACCTCCGCTTTTGGTCGGAATCGATCGATATACTTTTTTTAACTCCTTAGAAAGAATTCCCAAGTCACTTGTCTCAGGCACCACGGTCGAGTACTCCACCAATAGTAGGGACTCGTAGCAAGGAGATGGTACACTTTGCACTATGGGGTAAGGATAGCTCATCAAGCACCGATAGTGTTATCTAACCATAATTCAGCCGCCGGATCATCATCATCCGTAGCCTTAAATTCAAGGGCCCCATGCGAATCCTATCGATCGGGGCTTACCCGACCTTATTGGGCCAACGGAGGTATTTAGGTGCGGGGTTGCATTCGTGAATGGAGGTGGTGGAAACCCTGTTGGTTCAATGTATTGATTAAACCATTCGCTCATCACACTATGGTTTTATGCCATTAGGATTTTAGGTTGGGCCCGGCGCCCTTGGGGCAGCGCCACACCTTCCACATCATCGCTATCGCCGTTGGGATCGATCCATTGCTATAAACAAACATGAAGTCAAATTGTCAATTCATCACACTATCGATTCATCATTTAATGGCATGTATAGCTAGACCCCAAACACATCACGGTAGTCCTAGAATCGACTAAACCGGGCTCGATACCAATAAAATTGTAACACCCCAAACCCGAGACCATCGCCGTGTCGGACCCAGGGTTAACAAACCAAGTTCACATGTTTTTGCCCACCAATTTGACATTTCCAGTCTGGCTGGAAAACTGCGTCACTGTCCTTAAAATCATATCTCGAGTTTCAAAACTCGAAACTGGTTTCGTAAATTTTCCTGAATTTAGACTCATATAACATCCATGGATTTATTTCTAGGATTTTGGTCGGGCCAATTGGTACAGTTTATTAGTTAAAGTTACCCAAGTTACAGGGATCGACTGCTCTGACCTTCGCGCGGTATAACTTGAATATCTCTTGCACAGGGCTTTAATGTTGGTGTCGTTTGTTTCTAATGAAACTAGACTCAAAATGGAATCTGTACATATAAGGTATATCTCCAATTCTTTTTGGATAATTTATAGTGAATTTTAAAGTTGCGACAGGGAACCCAGAAACCATTCTGGCCCTGTCTCACAATAGCTTTAATATCTCTTAACCTGTAACTCCTATGACCGTTTTGTTTCTTCCATATGAAAATAGACTCATCAAGGTTCATTTACATAGCTTATTCACTATTTGATTCCATTCCTATGAATTATGGTGATTTTCACATTCACGCCACTGCAGCTGGCAGCATCTGTTTTAAGGTAGGACTTACCTATTTGGTAGTCTCCATGATTCAACTAATCTTTACATAGGTTCATATATGATCATTTTAACCATGCCAATGGCTGATCATATGACCAACATTCCCATTTCCAAACCATAGCCACATCATGACCCCAAATATATATACATACAACCCACAATAAGTCTAAGTTCATGCTTTTGAGCCATTTTCATGGCCATACAAACTTACATTACAACGTATTTAACAAACAAGAGGTAGTCCATACATGCCATCTCAAGTTCAACCAAAATTTATACCAAAATGGAGGCTTGAATGTGGATGACTTCGACTTCAACGATCCCAAACCATTGCCTGGGTAAATCTAGAAAACTAAGAGCCAAAGCAACGGGTAAGCATTTTATGCTTAGTAAGTCTCAAGGAATATAATGAACTATAATTTACAGCAATACATTCACATAGCCAAATGCATCATTTCATTAATACACATTCTTACTTCATACTTCATCATTGTATAAGTTCGCAAAGCATCAATCAATTCAATAACTGAAATTCATTAGTCGATTGAGCTAATGTTGCTCAAACACGCCGACTTTCCAATGCACATATAACGACTTATCCTTTGGGCTGTCCGAGGTACTAATTAAATTCATTTCAGCAACCAACACTCACCTCCAGCCCAAGATTCTTCGAATATAACCGGATATAATCACGCACAAAAACCTTGGTCTTAGCCCGATAGAATAACTCGACGAATTTTCGGCCTTAGCCCGGATAAACCACTAGCACAATTCCCGTCTTAACCGGATATAATTTCCAGCATAATTGTTGGCTTAGCCCGATATCATTCAATTTCTCATGCACAATACATCAATAATCATTGACATACATATTTCATTTTCGTATAAGGCTCAAACACAATTAATATCATTAGCATATTCGCCGGACTTAGCCCGTGGAATTCAAATACTCATACACATAATCAATAATCATACACATCCATATTTCATCTCACATAATTCAAGTAAGGTCACTTGAGGACTTACCTCGGATGTTGTCGAACGGCTTTTTTCGGCTATTCGATCACCTTTTCCTTCCCTTGTCCAACCCTTTAGCTCTTGAGCTAATTCAAACAAATTCAATTTATTAAAACCTCATTGGTTGCTTATGGCCAATATGACAAGGATTTTAAATGGTCATATCCACTCTTTAGCTTGAATACACAATGGTCATGCACATTTTATACTACATCAAGCAATTCAATACAATTTATTTGAGCATCAAGGAAATGCTAAGGCCTTCAATAGGCTACCCAAGGCCAATATTCATGTACATGTTGAGGTCAATTTTGCACTTAATACCTCACAAAAACAGCATGCAATCTACTAATTTATGCTTTGCACATTGTGGCCCAAAACTTATAATATAGCATCAAGCACTTATATGTGTGTTAGGTAATTGTGCTTGCAATTTCACAAGCATTCTTCCACATTTTTTCTTTAAATCAATATATTCATCACTTAGTTCATAACCAAACATAATGTGCAATCAAATATATATATGAGCATGGAATTTTCAAGGTGTCCATAGCCATCCAAAACACAAACTTTTAACTAACATGCAAGAAGCATGAATCATGCTCAAGAATGCATCATGGCCAAGTATGACAATCATGCTCCTTTTCAACTTTAACATGATAAAACAAAGAGAAAACCAAAACTTACTCATATAAAAAACATTCTCATACCAACTTACACTTAGCTAATCTTTATCCTTAACAACTTTGGCCAAATCCTTTCCATGGCTCCAAAGAAGATGCAAATCCCCTTACAACCAAAAATGATGAAACTCCCAACACAATTCATCCTTAATCTTATGTTACCAAATCTCCCTAATCCCCAAACCAAGCATGAAGAAAACCCCTTTTCCTTGTTTTGGCCAAAGAAAGGATGAACAAAATTTTTTTTCCTTTTACA
>NW_026440845.1:0-7836 GCF_025698485.1 Gossypium arboreum | reverse complement strand
ATTTAGCCGATAGCATGTGAATTTTAGTAGGACTTGTGTGACACTTTTGAAAAGTGATAGGCTAATCTATAAGGACCTAATAGTCAAAGGAGGACTTCATGTAAATTTCCCCTAATAGTTAGTGGCCGGCCATGACAAGAGATTATTAAAAACATGTCATAAAACATGTTGGGACAATGGTGTATGGAAAAAAAATAAAATAGTGAGCATGGGAATTTAATAATGAAAGGAACAAAAAAAAAGAAAAAAATGGTCTCATGCATGCCCATTCCGTGAGTGGGAGAAAGAAAGAAGAATTTTTGTTCATCATTTTCATTTTTTCTGAAAATTCTAAGGAAGAAGGAAGGAATTCTTGTTTCATGTTGGTTTGGAAGAGGTTTAGGAGGAGGTTTGGCCATACTTGTAACTAGATTAAGGTAAGTTTGATGTTTTGCCATGAGATTCATGTATATTTTAGTTGCTAGCTTGATGTTCTTGTTAGCCCATGGTTCAAATCTTTGTTATGTCATGGGAATGAAATTCGCCAAAGTGAATATGGTGTTAATGCCATTGCATGCTAAATATCAAGCTTGATAATGATTCATGTGATGGTGGATTGAGGATTCTTAGATTTTCTTTTAGCATTTTTGAATGAGATACTAAGTTTTTGTTTAACCATGACCAAATTGAAACGGTATGGTGTTGTGGTATTCGCCATGTTGTATCCATAAGTATGATTCATGCATGTTGTAAGTAAGATTTAAGCTTTGGATATGTGTGTATATTTGGATATAAGCCACTTGAGAATTCGCCATTGCACCTACATGAATATATGTTTGCACATGATGAATTGGTATGACATGTATACTATTTTAAGGTGTCTATTTGCTTGTGATGTTTTTTGGTTATGAAATAAATGAGAGATGTGTATAGAACTACAATATGTAATGCGTTAATTAGGAAAATGTATGCTGGTTTTTTTGTAGTATATTATGTAAAATTAGCCCACATAGACATGCATATTCGGCCAAAGGAAGTAGATTGGTGTGCATGTATTCGTTAGAGGCAACCATATTGAAGCCTTATCTTGGCTTAGATTGTTGACCAAATGGGTAATAAGTGAGAATGGTTGCGAATATACAAACATACATATGCATGTGTAATTGAATTATGAATGTTTAGCAAGAGGGTTAAACTAGTTGATTTATTGATTAAGCTCAAGGAGTTAAAGAAGGAGAATCAAGCAAGGGAAACGAAGGTCATCGAGTAGCCGACTTGGACTGTTTTACCCAACACAAGGTAAGTCATTGCGTATATTTGGTGTTGATTTAAATGATCAATATATATATGCAAATGTGTTTAAATGAGTTGGTGTGTAAATGGAAATGTATGTATGGAATGATGCCATTGTTGAATGTATAAAGGCAGCAAAATACATAAGGTATTGGTCTCGGCACTAAGTGTGCGGGTATAAATGGACACGGTGACAAGATTGGCACTAAGTATGCGGGTTTAAATTGTACAGCACTAAGTGTGCGAAGTTTGATTATATAGCACTAAGTGTGCGAGTTGAATACATATAGCACTAAGTGTGCGGATTCACTATATGTTCTTGCATTACAATTGGCACTGAGTGTGCGACATTATCGAGCTAATCCGGACAGCGGATCGGGTAAGTACCTCGAGCTCTTGACCAATAGAAAATATGTTCATGCTCTGGGTTGAATTTGGTAAGCCTTAAATCTATGTGATGATTGAAATTGTATGATTGTGGTGGAAATGAGTTAGTGTGTGAAAATGCCTCAAATATCTTGTTGTGTAGAATATGAAATGTGGATGTATGACTTGGTATGAGATTGGACCAAAGGTCCGAGGAATTATGGTATAGATTCGATATGGATGAGTACCTAGCCTCGTTTATTGTTTCATGTTGTAGTAACTTTATTGGATTGATGAATGCTTATGACTTATGAGTTGTAAACTCACTCGGTTTTTCTTGTCACCCATTTTAGGTCTCTCGACTCGTATTGTTTATGTGATCGGGACCGTCGTTGAAGTCATCACACGGCTGAAATCTTGTGGTATTGTTTTTGTTGTTGAAGAACATTTGGCATGTATAGGCTATTATATTTTGTCAATTGTGGGTTGTAAACTTTAAGCCATGTGAAAATGGCCTATGGTCGCCGAGTGGGATGCTAGAACCTATAGCCACGAGTCTTAGAAACTCAAATCTTGATAAGGTGGCCATAATTTGTGTCATGTATGATGGATGATTAAGGCCAAGGAAAAATTCATGAAATTGGCATAGTCTACGCAGTAACTGTTGCGGACAGCAGCAGATGAGATTGAAAAATCACTAAAATAGTAGAAGTAGAATTAAATAGTGAGTAAATTATGGAACTGAACCTTGATGAATCTATTTTATATGGACGAAACGAAACGACCATATGAGCGGTATACTGAGAAATATTATGTTCTCGACAGGGCCAGAACGGTTTCTGGGTCCCCTGTCGTGACTTTGAAAATTACCATAAATTATCCAGAAAGAATTAGGAGTCATGCCTTATATATAAAGATTCTATTTTGAGTCTAGTTTCATTAGAAACAAACGGCACCAGTATTAAAGCCCTGTACAGGAGATATTCAAGTTGTAACGCGCGAAGGTCAGAGCAGTCGGCCCCTGTAACATGGGTGACTTTAACTAATAAACTGTACCAATTGGCCCAACCAAAATTCTAAAAATAAATACATGGATGGGTATATGAGTCTAAATTCAGGAAAATTTACAAAACCAGTTTCCGAGTTTGAAACTCGAGATATGATTTTTAAGGCGACGGTGACGCAGTTTCCAGCCTGACTGGTAATGTCAAATTGGTTGGTATCTTGAGAGGTTTGGCGTTAACCCCTCGTGTCCGGCAATCGCGCGCCGGTCACGAGTTAGGTGTTACAATAATGCTATACATATACTCAAAATATACAAGCCATTATGCCAAGATGGTATACGGATAGTGTGAGTGCCTCCAATCGCTTCCGATTTCCGAGTGGCTTGTCAACACTACAAGGAATGAAAAGGAGGAGTAAGCATAAATGCTTAGTAAGCTCACATGCAAATAGCAAGTAACATAACCATATAAGCAAACATAAAACATCATTTGCATAATCATCACCAAGACATTCATATCCTTTTCATTTATCATCTTACCATATTGTTGTTATATTGAGTTTTCAACCCAGGTTAAGTACATACTGCTCAAAGTATCCATTTCACAACACTTACCACGTCCCTTTCATCTTGAGTATTCCTCCATTTGAGTAGAAATTTACCCGTTGAACACATCGAATATAATTCGGATACATGGAAAGTTTGCACATAAGTGCCACATATGTAGCCAAGCTACCATGTAACCCGCCCATAAGTGAACCCGGACTCAACTCAACGAGCTCAAGCGTCAGATCCATAAGTGAACTCAGACTCAACTCAATGAGTTCGGATGCCTAGTTACATCTCACGAACTCGGACTCAACTCAACGAGTTCGGACGTCGCATCCATAAGTAACCGGACTCAACTCAACGAGTTCGGATGCCCAAATATCCCAAAGGACATGTCACTTGTATCCTAATCCATTCCTAAGGTTCAACGGACCTTTTTCCCAATCATGTGTCTCAACCATCTTCTACGGAATGCCGATACGATACTTGTAGTATTTCACATTTTCCAAGTATATCACATAATTTGACATATTATCAAACAATTATCACAAGTATAATATTTCATAATAATTATCATATCATTTAAAAACATTAAAACATTTAAAATAATAACTATGTTACCAACATTTACATATGAACTTACCTCGATGCTAAAATGGCTATTTTACCATTTCGCCCACAACTTGGTATTTTCCCATTTTAGCCTCGAATTTCAAGTTTCCTTGCTAATCGAGCTTGGAAGCTTGAAAACCCTAGCCATGGTTTCTCCTTGCTATATTCGCCATGGGGTTGAAGATGAGCAAAATTGGCTTTTAATTTTGTATTTTAATTCATTTTACCCTAAATGACCAAAATGCCCTTACTACTAAACTTTCCAAAAATTCCATCCATGTCCAATTTTTTGTCCATAGACTTAGAAATTGGTAAAATTACTCTTTAAGGACCTCTAATTAATAATCTAATTCAATTTTATGCAAAATACTTCTAGAACACAAGTTTTACAATTTATTCAATTTAGTCCCAAATTTCAAATTAAGCACTTTATGCATAAAATTTCTTCACGAAATTTTCACACAATCATGCAATCATATCATAGACCTTAAAATAATCATAAAATAATTATTTCTATATCGGATTTTGTGGTCACGAAACCACTATTCTGACTAGGCCCAAAATTAGGATATTACAACTCTCCCCCCCTTCAGGGATTTTCGCCCCTAAAATCTTACCGTAAAAGTGGTCTTCACTTTTAATCTCATATTTGGTGCCAAGAACTTGCACTTAGACTGTACTCCAATACATCTCTTCAATTTCATATGATCTAAAAGCTACAGCTCAACTCTCAACTGTTCTAAATTTTCAACCCTTCTCAATTTCCCATGATATCATGACATAAAACCCGGATCTCAACTTGATTTAATGGAGACCGAATTCCAAGAAATCCAACAATCAAAGAGACTGAAATTCCATGAATCATGAGTAGGAATTCATTCAATACGATGTGATTTATAGATCTCGCCAAACATTTAACAATAGGATACATCACATTTTCCTCTTTCCGCCATAGAAATAATTCGATATGGCCTCAAGAATAATCCTTCTCATTTCCATCCCAATATCAACATTGACAAGGATAATTTTGATAGATCCCAATGCTCGGCTTTAACCCTTTAACAACTCGATTTTATGTAACATCGGATGCTCTAAACTATCACATTACCTCACCGTCTTGAAACACATCACAATTCATACAACAATACATTACTGAAAGTCGAAGTCTTTGCTCAATGTAGACTAGTCTAGTTCGACGCTTGTTACCAATATTCTCATCTATCCGAACTCTCAACATGTAATAAACTTTTAGCTTTCACAAGATGGAAACCTTATCATTCGTAGTGACTTAAACTAATATTCAACTCTTCTATTAAATATACACTTCTCGTTCAAACTATTTACTCTTTTATCCCACAAAATGAAATTCTATTATCGACTTGGGAAAATAATCGACATAATTGTCACATGAAATCTTTCAAATAAATAATTTACCATACCGACTAAAACGCGCTTTTATCACCTATGCCTTTAATGATGTCAAACTTACATAGAAATTAGAAAAATCCCGATACTAAAATCACCACATTACCAAGATCAAATTAGAAGTATAGTCATATTTGACATGATTATCACGAAGAAGAACCTTGAACATGAGTCATAATTGACAAATTATGGAACAAAGATAACAAGAAAACCGAATAAAGAAATCCAAGATAGAAACCCAATAAAGAAATCCGAATAAAGAGATCCGGGATAAAGAAACCCAAGATACGATACTATGCGAGAATCGAAAACCAAATTCATAGAGAAAATACGAATACCCCGATAATTCTTCAAAGAAAGAAAGTCCAAAAGAAAACATTATTTAATCCCATCGAAATCAAATATAACAAGATCAATATATCTTCCCATACATATATATCGATGAAGCATCAAGTAGAAGAAAGAATCATAATATCATATGAATTCTCTCATCAATTCTTATCGGACAAATGAAATAGAATACCCGATGAATAGAGCAATATAAATTATAAACCGTCGGACTACCAATGCTTTCATCCAACACCAAATTAGAAGACATTCATATAACAAGAATTTCTTCGAAGATCAATAGCCATAGAAATATTTCGAGAACGGTGAACACATAGAACATCTCAAAAGAGATCGCTAAATCTGTCGGTCATAATCTGTCACACTTGATAATTCACATTTGAAATATCATTTCCCCAACTAGTTCTGCGTCACAAATTTCATATTAAATCATTCACTAAAGAATGTCGGTTCTAAATAAATTTCGATTTACACTTTTCTCGACCTTGCACTTGAGTAATTCGATTTACCAAAGAGAATTCTCTAATCGGGACAAGGTATAATTCCAATAATCTTTATATCAATCGACTTTGGCTCGACTTTACTTATCACTCATTTTCAATCTCGGATCATACTTATAATTATTCTATCACTGAACTCTTTGGGTTTTCAACAGAAACTTATTCAATACAAATCTCATGAAATTCCATTATAAGTACCACTTTGGTGGGGAGGGTTGTAGACCTCCGACTCGACTTTCTTATACATACACATATGACACAACTTCCATCATCATAGTAACATCATCAAAATCATGTCATTCATTCATGTTGGCTTACACCAATTTTCCTATTGTCCCATTTAGACAATATACTTATGCATACATTCTATGTTTTCTAGATACTTTTACTTATCCATTCATTTAATTAAATTAATTCATGCTCATGACATTATATAGGCCAAACAAACATAGATATTTGCATCACAATCACAACTTTCATTTGTGCATCATCATGTACATATCATTACAATCATATAATTCATTCCAACAATTTAACATAGATAAGTTCATTTCATTATAATCCTTTATCTCATAAAAATTGTATATCATTAACATTCATCAACATTCAACGTCCAATCAAGACAAGGACATTTTCATTCGTATTATGATATTATGACCTTTATTCATACCTCTACTACTTTCTATTTATTCCGTTCATCTTATCAAGTAAGCCACATACACTACATCGTATGAGCATTAAGCAAATATGGATATTTATCACAACATGAACTTTCATCTCACATATTATCACATATGTATCATAAACTTTTATTCATACTTTTTCTGAACCGAGACTTATCATAATCATAACTTTACTCAAATACCTTCACATAACCGTGAACATGGTCGCATTTCGGTTGGAGAGTACTGTCTAAATAAGACGGTACTCATACTATCGGAAGATATCACACTATCACGATCGTGGCATGTATAGCTAAACTTTTACACATGCTAGGTTAGTCCGAGAACCGACTAAACCTACTGATACCACTAAATGTAACACCCCATACCCGATACCGTTGCGGAGTCGAACACGAGGTGTTAACGGACTTAATTCATTAATTAAACATTTCATACAATTCATTTTAAAATTTCGGACATGTCAAGCTAACGCATCAGCTTTAAAATCATATCTCGAGTTACTGAAACTCAAATCCAATTCTGTAAATTTTTCCTGAAACTAGACTCATATATATACTAATTTTTTCTAGAATTTTGGTTGGGCCAATTAGTACATTTTATTAGTTAAAGTCTCCCTGTTTCAGGGTTCAACTACTCGACCTCTGTATTACGAATCAGATATCTCCCTGTACAGAGCTTCAATGACTATGCCGTTTGTCTCTAATAAAACTAGACTCAATAAGGAATCTGTACATATAAAGTGTGATTTCTAATTATCTTTGTAAAATTTATGGTGAATTTCCAAAGTCAGAACAGGGGATCCAGAAATCGCTCTGCCCCTGTTTCACAAAAATTTAAACATCTCATAAAATATAGCTCATATACCTGTTTCGCTTATTCCATATGAAAATAGACTCATCAAGCTTCAATTCCATAACTTATTCATTATTTAATTCCATTTCTACTATTTTTAGTGATTTTTTAAACTCACATCACTGCTGCTGTCTGAATCTATTTTATGGTAAATTTTACCTATTTCATGGTTTCCATGGATTAGCTAGCAATTTGACATACATAATACCAAATATGATCATGATTA
>NW_026440844.1:0-8147 GCF_025698485.1 Gossypium arboreum | reverse complement strand
AATTTTTTAAACAGTAAACCTAAATTGGTCCCATATAGGTAACCAGATTAGTGATATATAAAAGTTAAGTCAAAATCTTGGTTTTTTCTATATAATTTTACCTATTTGAAAAATAATATAACACCCCATACTTGACTCGTCACCAAGTCAAAGCTACAAGATGCCACATCCATTGTCAAGCAACTACGATTAATTATATACATAAAACAACCATTTTGCATGCATATAAATATATTTTATGTAACCCCTATACCCGCCTGATCTAAGCCGAATATCAAGATGTCACACCATCGCCTCATGTTATACTCATATTAAATTGTCACATATTAAGAAATCATCCTCTTTATCAATGATCTTATAAATTTTAGTCAAACATTTATCACTCATCATTAGAACATGCCAAACATACTTTAAATAAACTTATAATAATAATTAAACAAGAATTAGGACCACTTAGCAAAATTTCCAAGACAATCACGAGGTATCGGTACTAGGACAAGTGTATCGATAATTTTTTAACCTGATCGATACCAACGAAATCGATACCAAACTTGTATTTTGTTTCTAGCACAAAATCATATTGTCAAAAATTATTAGTACCTTTACCAAAGTATCGGTATTTCTTCCCAAGTATCGATATTGTAACAACCCGAACCCGAGACCATCGCCGTGTCGGACACGAGGGGTTAACAAGCCAAATCCACATATTTCCCACCAATTGACATTTCCAGTCAGGCTGGAAAACTGCGTCACCGTCGCCTTAAAATCATATCTCGAGTTTCAAAACTCGAAACTGGTTTTGTAAATTTTCCTGAATTTAGACTCATATATCCATCCATGGATTTATTTCTAGAATTTTGGTCGGGCCAATTGGTACAGTTTATTAGTTAAAGTCACCCATGTTACAGGGATCGACTGCTCTGACCTCCACGCGTTACAACTTGAATATCTCTCTGTACAGGGCTTTAATACTGGTGCCGTTTGTTTCTAATGAAACTAGACTAAAAATGGAATCTGTACATATAAGGCATGACTCCTAATTCTTTCTGGATAATTTATAGTAAATTTTAAAGTTGTGACAGGGGACCCAGAAACCGTTCTGGCCCTGTCTCACGAAAGCTTTAATATCTCTTAACATGTGACTCCTATGACCGTTTCGTTTCTTCCATATGAAAGTAGACTCATCAATGTTCATTTACATAGCTTATTCACTATTTAATACCATTCCTACAAATTTTGGTGATTTTTCACATTCACGTCACTGCAGCTGGCAGCATCTGTTTTAAGGTAGGTCTTACCTATTTTGTAGTCTCCATGAACCAACTAGTCTTGCCATACATAGGTTCACCTATGACCATTTTAGCCATTCCAATGGCTGATCATGTGACCAACACTCCCATTTCCAATCCATAATTACATCATGAAACCATATATATATATATACAAATCACAAATGGTCTAAGTTCAGATTGACTTCTACGAGCCATTTTCGCATGGCCGTACACATATACATCACAACACAATTGAACCGACAAGGGGTAGTCCTATACATGCCATTTCAAAGTTCAACCAAAAATTATACCAAAATGGAGGCTTTGATAGTGTAGATGACTTGACTTTAATGATCCCGAATCCGATTGCTATCGAGCAAAATCTATAAAAGAGAGCCAAAGCAACGGGTAAGCATTTTTATGCTTAGTAAGTCTCAAGGAATAAAATCAGCTTTAATTAAAGCAATACATTCACATAGCCAAATGCATCATTTCATTAATACACATTCACATAATCATTCTTACTTCACACTTCATCATTATATACTTTCACGGTATCAACCAATTCAATAGCTGAAATTCCTTAGTCGATTGAGCAATGTTGCTCAAGCATGTCGACTTTTCCAATGCACATATAATCATACCTTATTCTTTGGGCTTTTCGAGCGCATAATGGAATTTATTACAGCAGCCAACACTCACCTCCAGCCCAAGCTTCTTCGAATACAACCGGATATAACCACGCACGAATGCCTTGGTTAGCCATAGAACGACCGACAATGCCTTGGTCTTAGCCCGGATGTAGCCACTAGCACAATTTCCTTCGGTCTTAACCCGATATAATTTCAGCATAAATGTCTTGACTTAGCCGGATATCATTCAATTGCTCATGCACACATACATCAATAATCATTAGACATTCATGTTTCATTTTCCATAAGGCTCAAACACAAAGGTAATCACTAGCATAATTCCGGACTTAGCCCGTATCATTCAAATACTCATACACACATAAATCGATAATCATTACACATCCATATTTCATTTCACATAATTCAAGTAGGGTCACCTTGAGGACTTACCTCGGATGTTGTCGAACGGCTTTACGGCTATTCGATCACTTTTTCCTTCCCTTGTCCAATTGTGGCCCTCTGCTCTTGAGCTAATTCAAACAAATTCAATTTATTAAAACCTCATTATGCTAGCTTATGGCCGAATATGACAAGGAGTTTAAATGGTCATATGGCCACCCTTTAGCTTGAATACACAATGGTCATGCACATTTTATACTACATCAAGCAATTCAATACAATTCATTCAAGCATCAAGGAAAAGCTAAGGCCATCAAGAGGCTAAAGGCCGAATATACTTAGTCATACTTGCACCAATTCAACAATAAATTCCAAGATTTCCACATCATATGTGTACTAGGCCGAATGTACTTGCAATTTCACAAGCATTCTTCAACATTTTCTTCTTTAAACAAACATATTCATCACTTACTTCATAACCAAAACATCATGTGCAAACATATATATACATATATGTGCATGGTAATTTCAAGGTGTCCCTAGCCATCCAAAACACAAATTTTAACTAACATGCAAGAAGCATGAACCATGCTCATGAATGCATCATGGCCGAATACATCACAATCATGCCCTTTTCAACTTCAATCATGGTTAAACAAAAGAAAACTCAATGTCTTACTCAAGATGGCTACAAAGAAATTTCAAGAGTAGACAATCCATCATTGCATGCATCATCATCAAGCTTCACACTTAGCATGCAATGGCTTTATCACAATATCAACTTTGACCAAATACCACTTCCATGGCATAACAAGGATTTGAACCATGGCTAACATGAACATCAAGTTGGCAACTAAAACATGCATGAATCTCATGACACAACCTCATACATACCTTAATCTTGGTGCAAGTTTAGCCAAATCTCCTTCTAGATCTCTTCTAAACAAATAAAATGAAGCAAAAATCTCTTCTTCCCCCTTAGTTTTGGCTCAAAGAAAGGATGAACAAATTTTTTTCTTTCTTCCTTTACAACTCACGGCAATGGGGGAGATACCACACCACACACACATTTTTTTTCATTCTTTTCTTACCCATGCTTATTTGTTTATTATTTCTCCCTAATGCCCAACAAAACATGTTTCATGACATGTTTAGCCCATATTTCTTGGTCATGGCCGCCACCACCTATAAAAGGGGAATTTGACATGCAAGTCCATTGTTTTGCATGCATGCTTTAATTAGTCATCACACATTTCCCTATCGATTTCAAAGTTCACTACTAAGTCCTTTCTAGTGAAATCCACCTTTATAACACTAAATCAATCATCAAAAATGTCATACATGAGCATACAATATTATAGGCATCAAAATAAATTTTAAATTATTTTATGCCTCGGTTTTTGGGTCCCAAACCACATTCCAAGGGTCAATTTTAATGTCACAACTCTCCCCACTTAAGAAATTTTCCCCAAAATCTTACCAAATAGGGTTGGGTATCGCTTTTCATAAATTTCGGTTTCCAAGTAGCTTCTTCTATCCTGCTTGAGCCATAACACCTTCACTAGCGGAACCCGCTTGTTTTAAACTCTTTCACTTCCCGTGATAGGATACGAATCGGTTCTTCCTCATAACTCATATTAGCTTGAATTTCAATTTCGATGGACTAATCACGCGATGGATCGGATCTATAGCGTTGAAGCATCGAAACATGAAAGACATCGGAACCTTTTCGAGTTCGGGGGCAAAATCAAACGATATGCCCCACCGACTTATCTCATATGGCCCAATGAACCCGGCTCAACTTGCCCTTACGGCCGAATCTGAGTATCTTTTTCCAAATACCTTGAGAAACACTTTATCACCCACCAATAAAATTGTAACACCCAACCCGAGACCATCCCGTGTCGGACAAGGGTTAACAAGCCAAATCCACATATTTCGCCCACCAATTGACATTTCCAGTCAGGCTGGAAAACTGCGTCACCGTCGCCTTAAAATCATATCTCGAGTTTCAAAACTCGAAACTTTTTGTAAATTTTCCTGAATTTAGACTCATATATCCATCCATGGATTTATTTTTAGAATTTTGGTCGGGCCAATTGGTACAGTTTATTAGTTAAAGTCACCCATGTTACAGGGATCGACTGCTCTGACCTGCGCGTTACAACTTGAATATCTCTGTACAGGGCTTTAATACTGGTGCCGTTTGTTTCTAATGAAACTAGACTAAAATGGAATCTGTACATATAAGGCATGACTCCTAATTCTTTCTGGATAATTTATAGTAAATTTTGTTGTGACAGGGGACCCAGAAACCGTTCTGGCCCTGTCTCACTAAAGCTTTAATATCTCTTAACATGTGACTCCTATGACCGTTTTGTTTCTTCCATATGAAAGTAGACTCATCAAGGTTCATTTACATAGCTTATTCACTATTTAATACCATTCCTACAAATTTTGGTGATTTTTCACATTCACGTCACTGCAGCTGGCAGCATCTGTTTTAAGGTAGGTCTTACCTATTTTGTAGTCTCCATGAACCAACTAGTCTTGCCATACATAGGTTCACCTATGACCATTTTAGCCATTCAATGGCTGATCATGTGACCAACATCCCATTTCCAATCCATAATTACATCATGAAACCATATATATATATAACAAATCACAAATGGTCTAAGTTGAGACTTCTGAGCCATTTGCATGGCCCTAACATATACATCACAACACAATTGAACCGACAAGGTAGTCCTATACATGCCATTTCAAAGTTCAACCAAAATTATACCAAAATGGAGGCTTTGATAGTGTAGATGACTTCACTTTAATGATCCCGAATCCGATTGCATCGAGCAAAATCTATAAAAAGAGAGCCAAAGCAACGGGTAAGCATTTTTATGCTTAGTAAGTCTCAAGGAATAAAATCAGCTTTAATTAAAGCAATACATTCACATAGCCAAATGCATCATTTCATTAATACACATTCACATAATCATTCTTACTTACACTTCATCATTATATACTTTCCGGGTATCAACCAATTCTAAAATTTTTTGGGGAAGGGAGGATTTTCCAATGCACATATAATCATACCTTATTCTTTGGGCTTTTCGAGCATTTAATGGAATTTATTACAGGCCAACACTCACCTCCAGCCCAAGCTTCTTCAATACAACGATATAACCACGCATAATGCCTTTCTTAGGGAAAAATAAAATAGAATAAAATAAATAAAAATAAAGAACACATAAATTTTACGGAAACCCTTTTGAAAAAACCACCAAGAGGAGAAGAAAATTCACTATGTCGAAAAATTTTTACTCAAATACAAGAGGAATAGACTATGTCTATTTATAGGCTTGCAAAGCCATATTCTAGTAGGATTGAAACACCTTATCTAATCAATATAAAATAGATGGAGTTTAATAAGGTTTAAAACCTTATTCTAAAATAAAATAAAAAAGTCTAGTAAAATATGGATTTTACTTTTATTTTATTTTCCATCGATTTTATTTAAATAAGAATTTGGGTCACTTAATTCTAACAATCTCCACCTTGACACAAATTCTCAATGAACAAGTTCTTCATCGCAACTTTCAATAAACAAGTTCTTCACTCTTCCAAAAAACCCTTAAGGGTTTAACTTCAACATGAACACCAACCAAGTCTAAGCAATGCTCAAACTTGGTTATAGGAAGTGACTTAGTCATCATATCGCAGGATTTTCATGAGTGCTAATTTTGCTCACAACAATATCACCACGAGCAATAATATCACGAACAAAATGATACCAATATCAATGTGTTTTGTTCTCTCAAAACATTTGATCTTTTGTAAGAAAGATGGCACTACTATCACAAAATGTGATTTGAAGGTCTTCATTGAGTTCACTAAATAGTCCTTCAACCAAATAGCTTCTTTACAAGCCTCGAATCGCCATGTACTCCTTCGGTAGACAAAGCATGAGTTTGCAAAGTGGCTTTCCAACTAATTACAACCTCCGATTGTAAAGACGTAACCCGTGAGAGATCTTCTTTTCAAGGTCCCAAAGAAAATCAGATCAACATACCCTATAACTCCATCTTTAGTTCTTCCAAACGAAGCAAACATTAGTGCCCTCGTAGTATCTTAAAATCCATCGAATCCTTTCAGGCTTTACCGGATTCGCCATGTATCCCAACGCCGACCGCAATGATAACGACGTGAACAAACCATAGCATACATGAGAGATCCTATTGCACTAGAGTATGGAACATGTGACATGTACTCAATCTCATTATCCATTGAGGAGATAAGGGATGAAAGTCCGAATTCCAAAGGAGTACTAAAGCTTAGCACTGATATTGAACCCCAAAGAACTTTCTCAATGTACCCTTCCGACTTAGGTACAATTTACTTGCTTTTCTATCTCCGAGAATCTCCATACCAAGTATCTTCTTTGCTGGTCCTAAATCTTTCATCTCAAATTCTTCACTTAGTTGGGCTTTAACCTTTCTTATCTCTTTTTATCTTTTGTCGCTATCAACATGTCATCAACATAAAGAAGAGATACAAAAGAACCATCACTGCTTTTCTTAAAGTAGACACAAAAAAACTACTTCTTTTGAAATCATGAGAAGTCATAAAGGAATCAAACCTCTTGTACCCCGCCTTGGGATCTTTAAACCGTAAGGGACTTTTTCAGCAAGCAAACATAGTCCTTTTTTCCGAGACTATAAAACCTTCTTGTTGCATGTAAATTCTTCCTCAAGTTCTCCATGCAAAATGCGCTTTTACATCTAACCGCCAAGCTCCAAATCATGCATGACAATACCAAGCAAAGCTCAATCAACTTGCTTAACAACCGAGAGAACACATCTGTGAAGTCCACTCGAATTTGATCGAACCCTTGCAACAAGCCTTGCTTTATATCCGGTTCTTCAACCCGAGTCCTTCTTTCTTTTAAACACCCATTTACAAAAATTTTTTTACCTTTAGGAAGTTTTACAAGATCCCATGTTCGCTTTTTTGGAGTGATTCCATCTCCTCCATAGCAAACATCCACCGAGTCTTCCTAATCCCTCAATAATTAAATGGCTCTTGATTCATCTATATCTTCACCACATTTAAAGCATAAGCAACTAGATCAACCTCGATTTCGAGGTTTAATTTTCTTCTTTCCTTTTTGGCGATAGAGTATTGTGAAGAAGCAACTCTATTCTCAATTTTGTATCGCTTGAGGAGTTGATTCTAATAACTGATCTCCACCGCTTTTGGTTTTTTTATTGGAAGAGTCTTTAAGAGATAAGTTAGGTAATAGCGCCATCAAAAACAACATCTGCTAATCACAACTTTTCTATTTTCGACACCATAACTTATAGCCTTTACACCAAATTTTATAACCAAGAAAACGATTTAATGGATCTTGGTTCCAATTTTCCATTATCAACATGAGCAACGCAGGACACCCAAAAATCTTCAAATCGTAATAATTAGGGATTACGACCATACCTCTTTGGAGTTTTTTCTCAATGGCAACGGATGGAGATCGGTTGATCAAAAACATGCAAGAGGTCTCCCAAAATGACTTTTGTTGGCATTTGACAACATACATCGAACCTTCTCCATGATCGCCTTCATTCGCTCCAACGCCGTTTTTGTGGAGTTGACAACCGTCGTGTCTCATGATCCTTCGACTTGCACAATCTATTAAACTCATCGTAAGTAACTCTAAGCCATTGTTCGACGAGGTATTTTATCTGCTTTTCCGTCTGCTTTTCAATCATAATTTTCAAGACTTAAATGTGGAAAACACATCGCCGCTTCGTGAAGAACGCCCAAACTTTTCGGAAAATCATCAATAAAG
>NW_026440843.1:0-8470 GCF_025698485.1 Gossypium arboreum | reverse complement strand
AAGGGGCGTTCCAACCGCTTCTAATTTCCGAGCTGGCTTGTCAACACTACAAGGAATGAAAAGGAGGGAGTAAGCATAAATGCTTAGTAAGCTCACATGCAAATAGCAAGTAACATAACCATATAAGCAAACATAAAACATCATTTGCATAATTATCACCAAGACATTCATATCACCTTTTCATTTATCATCTTACCATATTGTTGTTATATCGAAGTTTTCAACCCGAGGGTTAAGTACATACCTGTTCAAATTATCCATTTCACAACACTTACCAATACGCCCCTTTCATCTTGAGTATTCCTCCATTTGAGTAGAACTTACCCGTGAACACATCGAATATAATTCGGATACATGGATAACTTGCACATAAGTGCCACATATTCAATCAAGCAATCATGTAACCCGCCCATAAGCTTAACTCGGACTCAACTCAACGAGCTCCGTCAGATCCATAAGTGAACTCGACTCAACTCAACGAGTTTGGATGCCTAGTTACATCTCACGAACTCGACTCAACTCAACGAGTTCGACATTCGCATCCATAAGTGAACTCGGACTCAACTCAACGAGTTCGGATGCTCAACCATCCTAGTGACATGTCACTTGTATCCTAATCTATTCCTAAGGTTCAAACGGGCTTTTCCTCTAACACTTATCCTGCGCCTTCCGTAGAATGCCAAATCAATACTGAACAATTATATTTAACAAGTAGTTCACATAATTTACATATTATTTGAAATTAACCACAAAGCATACATTTCATAATAAAATTCAGCATAACACATAATTAATATCAATAACTTAAAAATAACAATTATGCTACATTATTTACACATGAACTTACCTCGTATGTAAAATGGCTATTTTTACCATTTCGTCCACAACTTGGTATTTTCCCATTTTAGCCCGAATTTCAGTTTTCCTTGCTCTATCATTTAAAATATAGTCTAATTAGGACTCACATTATTCAAATTGACCCAAAATCATATTTTGTAAAAATTACAATTTTGCCCTAAACTTTTGCATATTTACACTTTTGCCCCAAAGCTCGTAAATTAAAATTCAGCCTATTTTCTTATGTTTTATGACATGCTGATCATTTTCCCTTCTATGGCAACATCAAATTCTCACTCTAACATGTACTTATGACTATTAGGTATTTTTACCGATTAAGCCCTTTTGCTTGTTTTCACTTAAAACCGAGTAGTACAAGTTGTCTAACATAATTTAAAACCTCATATTCTATCATAAACACCAAAATACACAAATTTCACCTATGGGTATTTTTCCAAATATAAACCCTAGGTTAAATTATTGCTAGCATAAGCTAAATCGAGCTAGGACTCCAAAACGTAAAATCATTAAAAACGAGGCTAGAACGAACTTACAATCGAGCTTGGAATCTTGAAAACCCTAGCCATGGTTTCTCCTTGCTATATTCGGCCATGGGGTTGAAGATGAGCAAAATTGGCTTTTAATTTTGTATTTTAATTCATTTTACCCCTAAATGACCAAAATGCCCTTACTACTAAACTTTCCAAAATTCCATCCATGTCCAATTTTGTCCATAGACTTAGAAATTGGTAAAATTACTCTTTAAGGACCTCTAATTAATAATCTAATTCAATTTTATGCAAAATACTTCTAGAACACAAGTTTTGCAATTTATTCAATTTAGTCCCAAATTTCAAATTAAGCACTTTATGCATAAAATTTCTTCACTAAATTTTCACACAATCATGCAATCATATCATAGACCTTAAAATAATCATAAAATAATTATTTATATCTCGGATTTTGTGGTCACGAAACCACTATTCCGACTAGGCCCAAAATCGATATTACAACTCTCCCCTTCGGATTTTCGCCCCGAAAATCTTACCGTAAAAGTGGTCTTCACTTTTAATCTCATATTTGGTGTCAAGAACTTGCACTTAGACTGCACCTCCAATACATCTCTTCAATTTCTCATATTATCTAAAAGCTTAGCCTCAACTCTCAACTCGTTTAAATTTTCAACCCTTCTCAATTTCCCATGATATCATGACATAAAACCCGGATCTCAACTTGATTTAATGGAGACCGAATTCCAAGAAATCGACAATCAAAGAGACCGAAATTCCATGAATCGATGAGTAGGAATTCATTCAATACGATGTGATTTATAGATCTCGCCAAACATTTAACAATAGGATACATCACATTTTCCTCTTTCCGTCATAGAAATAATTCGATATGGCCTCAAGAATAATCCTTTTCATTTCCATCCCAATATCAACATTGACAAGGATAATTTTGATAGATCCCAATGCTCGCTTTAACCCCTTTAACAACTCCGATTTTATGTAACATCGTTGCTCTAAACTATCACATTACCTCACCGTCTTGAAACACATCACAATTCATACAACAATACATTACGAAAGTCGAAGTCTTTGCTCAATGTAGACTAGTCTAGTTCAGACGCTGTTACCAATATTCTCATCTATCCGAACTCATCAACATGTAATAAACTTTTCAGCTTTCACAAGATGGAAACCTTATCATTCAGAGTGACTTAAACTAATATTCAACTCTTTCTAATAAATATACACTTCTCGCTCAAACTATTTACTCTTTTATACGCATAAAATGAAATTCTATTATCGACTTGGGAAAAATAATCCCGACATAATTGTCACATGAAATCTTTCAAATAAATAATTTACCATACCGACTAAAACTCGCTTTTATCACCTATGCCTTCATCGATGTCAAATCCTTACACGTAAATTAGAAAATCCCAATACTAAAATCACCACATTACCAAGATCAAATTAGAAGTATAGTCATATTTGACATGATTATCACGAGTAAGAACGATTTGAACATGAGTCATAATTGACAAATTATGGAACAAAGATAACAAGAAAACCGAATAAAGAAATCCAAGATAGAGAAACCGAATAAAGAAATCCGAATAAAGAGATCCAGATAAAGAAACCCAAGATACGATACTATGTCAAGAATCGAAAACCAAATTCATAGAGAAAATACGAATACCCGATAATTCTTCAAAGAAAGAAAGTCCAAAAGAAAACATTATTTAATCCCATCAAATCAAATATAACAAGATCAATATATCTTCCCATACATATATATCGATGAAGCATCAAGTAGAAGAAACAGAATCATAATATCATATGAATTCTCTCATCAATTCTTATCGATAAATGAAATAGAATACCGATAAAATAGAGCAATATAAATTATAAACCAACAGACTACCAATGCTTTCATCCAACACCGTAATTAGAAGACATTCCCATATAACAAGAATTTCTTCAAGATCAATAGCCATAGAAATATTTCGAGAACGGTGAACACATAGAACATCTCAAAAGAGATCAAAATCTGTCCTACATAATCACACACTCGATAATTCACATTTGAAATATCATTTCCAACTAGTTCTGGTCACAAATTTCATATTAAATCATTCACTAAAGAATGTCATTTCAATAAATTTCGATTTACCAAAGAGAATTCCTTCTAATCGGACAAAGGATAATTCCAATAATCTTTATATCAATCGATACTTTCGCTCGACTTTACTTATCCTCATTTTCAATCTCGGATCATACTTATAATTATTCTATCATCGAACTCTTTGGGTTTTCAACAGAAACTTATTCAATACAAATCTCATGAAATTCCATTATAAGTACCACTTTGGTAAGGGGGAGGTTGTAGGACCTCCGACGACTTTCTTATACATACACATATGACACAACTTCCATCATCATAGTAACATCATCAAAATCATGTCATTCATTCATGTTGGCTTACACCAATTTTCCTATTGTCCCATTTAGACAATATACTTATGCATACATTCTATGTTTTCTAGATAGCTTTACTTATCCATTCAATTAATTAAATTAATTCATGCTCATGACATTATATAAGGCCAAACAAACATAGATATTTGCATCACAATCACAACTTTCATTTCGCATCATTGTACATATCATTACAATCATATAATTCACCAACAATTTAACATAGATAAGTTCATTTCATTATAATCCTTTACCTCATAAAAATTATATACCATTAACATTCATCAACATTCACATCCAATCAAGACAAGGACATTTTCATTCAGATTAATATTATGACCTTTATTCATACCTCTACTACTTTCTATTTATTCCGCTCATCTTATCAAGTAAGCCACATACACTACATCATATGAGCATTAAGCAAATATGAATATTTATCACAACATGAACTTTCATCTCACATATTATCACATATGTATCATGAACCTTTATTCATACTTTTCTGAACCGAGACTTATCATAATCATAATTTTACTCAAATACCTTTACTTAACATTGAACATGGTTGGCGAGTCGTTGGAGAGTACTGCCTAAATAAGACTAATTTATACGTTTGGAAGACATCACACTATCAGATCGGCATGTATAGCTATATTTTTACAATGCTAGGTTAGTCCGAGAACCGACTAAACCTGCTCGATACCACTAAATGTAACACTCGCACTCGAGACCGTTGTTGAGTCAAACACGAGGTGTTAACGGACTTAATTCATTAATTAAATGTCATACAATTCATTTTAAAATTTCCAGACAAGCTGGCTAACTGCATCATAGTCGGTTTAAAAATCATATCTCGAGTTACGAAACTCGAAATCCAATTCGAAATTTTTCCTGAAACTAGACTCATATATATATCTGCTAATTTTTTCTAGAATTTTGGTTGGGCCAATTAGTACAGTTTATTAGTTAAAGTCTCCCTGTTTCAGGGCTCAACTACTCTGACCTCTGTGTATTACGAATCAGATATCTCCCTGTACAGAGCTTCAATGACTATGCCGTTTATCTCTAATAAAACTAGACTCAATAAGGAATCTGTACATATAAAGCATGACTTCTAATTATCTTTGTAAAATTTATGGTGAATTTCCAAATTCAGAACAGGGGATCCAGAAATCGCTCTGGCCCTGTTTCACAAAAATTTAAACATCTCATAAAATATAGCTCATATACTTGTTTTGCTTATTCCATATGAAAATAGACTCATCAAGCTTCAATTCCATAACTTATTCATTATTTAATTCTATTTCTACTATTTTTAGTGATTTTTCAAACTCACGTCACTGCTGTTGTCTGAATCTATTTTATGGTAAATTTTACCTATTTCATGGTTTCCATGGATTAGCTAGCAATTTGACATACATAATACTAATATGATCATGATTAGCCATTCCAATGGCTAATCATTACCAAGCATTTCTATTTCCATACCACTCAATAACCATATCATAAGACCATACATATAAAATGATTATAATGCTATACATGCCATACTCAAAATATACAAGCCATTATGCCAAGATGGTATACGGATAGTGTGAGCGGCTCCAATCGCTTCTAATTTCCGAGCTGGCTTGTCAACACTACAAGGAATGAAAAGGAGGAGTAAGCATAAATGCTTAGTAAGCTCACATGCAAATAGCAAGTAACATAACCATATAAGCAAACATAAAACATCATTTGCATAATTATCACCAAGACATTCATATCACCTTTTCATTTATCATCTTACCATATTGTTGTTATATCGAAGTTTTCAACCCGAGGGTTAAGTACATACCTGTTCAAATTATCCATTTCACAACACTTACCAATACGCCCCTTTCATCTTGAGTATTCCTCCATTTGAGTAGAACTTTACCCGTTGAACACATCGAATATAATTCGGATACATGGATAACTTGCACATAAGTGCCACATATTCAATCAAGCAATCATGTAACCCCCATAAGTTAACTCCGACTCAACTCAACGAGCTCAAGGCGTCAGATCCATAAGTGAACTCGGACTCAACTCAACGAGTTTGGATGCCTAGTTACATCTCACGAACTCGGACTCAACTCAACGAAGTTTCGACATTCAGATCCATAAGTGAACCTGACTCAACTCAACGAAGTTCGGATGCTCAACCATCCTAGTGACATGTCACTTGTATCCTAATCTATTCCTAAGGTTCAAACGGGCTTTTTCCTCAACACTTATCCTTGCCTTCCGTAGAATGCCAAATCAATACTCTAACAATTATATTTAACAAGTAGTTCACATAATTTACATATTATTTGAAATTAACCACAAAGCATACATTTCATAATAAAATTCAGCATAACACATAATTAATATCAATAACTTAAAATAACAATTATGCTACATTATTTACACATGAACTTACCTCGATGCTAAAATGGCTATTTTTACCATTTCGCCCACAACTTGGTATTTTCCCATTTTAGCCCTAATTTCAGCTTTTCCTTGCTCTATCATTTAAAATATAGTCTAATTAGGACTCACATTATTCAAATTGACCCAAAATCATATTTTGTAAAATTACAATTTTGCCCCTAAACTTTTGCATATTTACACTTTTGCCCCAAAGCTCTAGAATTAAAATTCAGCCTATTTTCTTATGTTTTATGACATGCTGATCATTTTTCCTTCTATGGCAACATCAAATTCTCACTCTAACATGTACTTATGACTATTAGGTATTTTTACCGATTAAGCCCTTTTGCTTGTTTTCACTTAAAACCATAGTACAAGTTGTCTAACATAATTTAAAACCTCATATTCTATCATAAAACACTAAAATAACAAATTTCACCTATGGGTATTTTTCCAAATATAAACCCTAGGTTAAATTATTGCTAGCATAAGCTAAATCGAAACGGACTCCAAAACGTAAAATCATTAAAACGAGGCTAGAAACGAACTTACAATCGAGCTTGGAAGCTTGAAAACCCTAGCCATGGTTTCTCCTTGCTATATTCGGCCATGGGGTTGAAGATGAGCAAAATTGGCTTTAATTTTGTATTTTAATTCATTTTACCCCTAAATGACCAAAATGCCCTTACTACTAAACTTTCCAAAATTCCATCCATGTCCAATTTTTGTCCATAGACTTAGAAATTGGTAAAATTACTCTTTAAGGACCTCTAATTAATAATCTAATTCAATTTTATGCAAAATACTTTAGAACACAAGTTTTGCAATTTATTCAATTTAGTCCCAAATTTCAAATTAAGCACTTTATGCATAAAATTTCTTCAAAATTTTCACACAATCATGCAATCATATCATAGACCTTAAAATAATCATAAAATAATTATTTATATCTCGGATTTTGTGGTCAACGAAACCACTATTCCGACTAGGCCCAAAATCGATATTACAACTTCTTCGTGATTTTCGCCCCAAAATCTTACCAAAAGTGGTCTTCACTTTTAATCTCATATTTGGTGCCAAGAACTTGCACTTAGACTGACTCCAATACATCTCTTCAATTTCTCATATGATCTAAAAGCTACGCCTCAACTCTCAACCTGCTCTTAAATTTTCAACCCTTCTCAATTTCCCATGATATCATGACATAAAACCGGATCTCAACTTGATTTAATGGAGACCAATTCCAAGAAATCGACAATCAAAGAGACCTAAATTCCATGAATCGATGAGTAGGAATTCATTCTACGATGTGATTTATAGATCTCGCCAAACATTTAACAATAGGATACATCACATTTTCCTCTTTCCCTATAGAAATAATTCGATATGGCCTCAAGAATAATCCTTTTCATTTCCATCCCAATATCAACATTGACAAGGATAATTTTGATAGATCCCAATGCTCGCTTTAACCCCTTTAACAACTCCGATTTTATGTAACATCGGTTGCTCTAAACTATCACATTACCTCACCGTCTTGAAACACATCACAATTCATACAACAATACATTACCGAAAGTCGAAGTCTTTGCTCAATGTAGACTAGTCTAGTTCGACGCTTGCTACCAATATTCTCATCTATCCAACTCACAACATGTAATAAACTTTTCAGCTTTCACAAGATGGAAACCTTATCATTCAGAGTGACTTAAACTAATATTCAACTCTTTCTAATAAATATACACTTCGCTCAAACTATTTACTTTTTATACGCATAAAATGAAATTCTATTATCGACTTGGGAAAATAATCCCGACATAATTGTCACATGAAATCTTTCAAATAAATAATTTACTATACCATAAAACTCGCTTTTATCACCTATGCCTTTATCGATGTCAAACCACACGAAATTAGAAAAATCCCAATACTAAAATCACCACATTACCAAGATCAAATTAGAAGTATAGTCATATTTGACATGATTATCAATGAAGAACGATTTAACATGAGTCATAATTGACAAATTATGGAACAAAGATAACAAGAAACCGAATAAAGAAATCCAAGATAGAGAAACCGTAATAAAGAAACCAAAAAGAGATCCGATAAAGAAACCCAAGATACGATACTATGTCAAGAATCGAAACCAAATTCATAGAGAAAATACATACCCGATAATTCTTCAAAGAAAGAAAGTCCAAAAG
>NW_026440842.1:0-9632 GCF_025698485.1 Gossypium arboreum | reverse complement strand
TTTAGTATTATGTATATAACTAATATTTTTATTATATTCAGATAGTTTCAATGGACACCATACGAGGATCGACAATTCGTGCAGTAATTTCGGATGAATTACTACAGAATTCGAACATCTGGCATGTTAGGGTCCCATTGATCAATTATGTTACTATCGAGATGCACCAGACAGATAGAGTATTGCAGTAATTTAGATTCCGACAACAGATTCTCGTTGCGCCTGAGGTGCTCGATGAAGAGCACAAAATTGACTTATGGCAACCGAATACGCATTGGCCGGTTTTCTTCTTGGATCATATCGAAATGTGGGAAAATATGTATGATCATATGCCTACTCGTAAATCGATCATCGTTCCAGAGTTAACGTGCGAGTCAGATTACATATCATGGGTTAGGATTCATGGCAAGCCATATTTGCTCTCCGAAAAGTAGAGATGTCGACAAATCCATGTTAAAATGGAACGGCGGGGCCCTTTAAATCCAAGAAAAAGGGTTAACAGCCGGCCCCATCAACAGCACCCACGCCTAAAGCAATGACGCCCACACCATAGCCCCTTCAGATTATGCGGTGCGTATTCTAGGCCTTATATGTATCCTAACCCTTATATGTTTCCTTTTTCCACTCATATGCTAGGTTAGAATGAATCGCTCTAGTGCATCTCCTTTTCCGATGACTCGATCAACCGACGATATATAGGCTATCGTCTGCAGAAAAGATCACACGAGGCACCGTTGGGAAGCTTATCTCATTTTCAATCCCCATCCCTTATGGGATTCAAATACTTCACTGTGGATGATGCAAACACCTCTGCAGTCTTTGTTCTATCAAGGTGGGGAACAACCACAACCCTGTTGAAACATCACCGAACCGGTCACTTGTTGTCATTTAGTGATAGACTGATATTGCCAGCAGTAGTTGGACGCAACATGCCTTAGACAATACCGATGGTATGTGCGACCCCATAAACTTCCCTATCGCTCAATTGCGACTAGTATTCCAGTGCCTCGATCCGATATAACGTAGATATTAGGTTGGGGGCAGACATGCCTCTTCAACCTAAAAAGAAAGAAATCTCAATCGTCACCTAACTCCCCCGATGTTATTGCAAACGCAATTGGAAGGATTTTCCCACCATCATCTTATGACACAACTGGCAATATCTGATGGGTATATCTACCATACATAAAGGTACTGCCAATTTGTACCAATGGCTTGTAGTACACAAATGCGTCCTAACATTACTTAAAGCTCCAGAATAGACGCTTGAACACTTAGCATCCACGCAACAAGCGGTCGTTGTAGTCGCAGGCGCCGTTCAAGGTCATTCATAATCTAAGATGTACCTCTCCAGCACTTGACACTACTTCCACACCTCATTATATGAAGCGTCCCACCCATTGTGCATCTTATCCGGTGCCTTTTGCTTAGCTATCCAGGAATTACAGTAAGAAGGTATGTACTTGAATTAACTACGAATATTGGCAATTAAGATTGACATAGAAGTCCTAAGATTCGCCTTCACCATCGGTAGTATTATGCTTGCTATTATATTTGAATCCATCTTGGGATGATCTTGTAAAACACCTGTCAACCCATGAGTATGTTAAATAATGAAAAATTAAATAATAATAGTAATATTCGAAAACCCTAAACACCCAGTGATATTGTACCAACAACACACCCTAAACCCACTTGACCTCAAACTTCTAGGATTTAGATTTAACTACGTGCTAATTAACCTCGTTCATGATGCTATATTGTTTCAATGCACCGAGAAAACTATTCTTATTGGAAAACTCCTTACCAACTTCCAATTCACCCGAATCCAACGACGAACTTGTATGGTCATGCCTTCTATGTGGTAGATCCGAAACTCCAACACATCATCTTTCAATAGACCAACATTATACATGTGGGCTGGAGGCGAACGCGCCATAAATTGCAGATTTTTTTCTTGTTCATCTGAACCCCTTTTATCGTCTTCAGGTTCAGTTGGAATAGGTTTCAGTTTAGAAAATAATGCAATTTCTGCACCATCAGGATCGGGCTTTCGAGGTGGATCCACATTAGACTCATTATTCGACCCACCATCATCTGTAACGTGCGAGGTCCCCTCGCAGGTGGACGTAATAAGGAGTACATCAACCCTTCTCGTAGACATTTCATAACGTCCCCAATCAGATGTGGATTGTCAACCACTAGAAGTTGATGTCATTCCTCGGTACGTATTTCCATCATCGAACATCGACCCATCGATGTGCATGTCCCATCCACTAACAGAGTGTCGTATAAAGGTCGTGTATTCCATACTACCACCAAACATGGACGCTCCATGTTCTACCTCCCACTAACAAAGTGTTGGATGAGAGGTCTTCCTCTCAAATAACAGAGATGTTGAAATGGCAAGTGCTTCATTTTAGCAATGAAAATTGTACATATAACTTAAGAAAGGGTGATCCACTAGCGAGATGAGTCTGCACCATTTCCTTTAGGCTACGAGCACCTTTGATATCAAATGAGTCATATGTCACGGATCAATCAAGCACAAAATTAATACTTAATAGACAAAACTCTCATTGGCATTTTTCAAGCTTTTGTGCCTAATTCTTTTATGAAGTTCGACAAATCTAAGTTCGGTTAAAAACTATTCACGTTGTGTTCTCCGATAAGAAAATAACACCGTCTCGTTGTCACGGACCTCACTATCATAGTAAATAATGAACTAATACGTTCACTCATTTTCATCCAAATGATCGTCGAAAGGGATTCAAAATAAAAAAATATTATGGAAAAATATAATGATTCGTATAAATATTAATACGATAAACCAACCTATACCTTTTCAACTTCTTCAATTTATATTCTTCGAACTTTTTCAATTTCTATTCTTTTGAACTTCTAATTTCTCTCTTGTAACTTATGCAACATAAGAATGAAATTTGGCTCATTTATATCCTAAGGTCAAGCGGGATGTACTATAGAAAGAGAGCGTCCAGATGGGATTTTTTCAGTACTTTTACTGATAGTGCATCCTTCTTGAAGCATTTTTGACACTATTTTTTTAAAACCATATTCTCAAAATTATTTTTTCAAAAACTACTATAGAAAAATAGCGTCCATCTTGGTGTTTTTTTTTCAAGATTTTTGACAATGCATCCGCTTGAAGCATTTTTGACACTATTTTTTTCAAAACCATCTTCTCAAAATTATTTTTTATAAACTCATGATAAAAAAGCGTTCAAGTGGGAGCTTTTTCAAGACTTTTCTTGACAGTGCATGTAACTCCCTTCACCCGTATTCAACACCTAATAGGGTTACGATATTACCGAACATATTATACAACTACACATACATTTTACATACATTTTCAAATTTCATTTATTCATCAATCAATAACATTCATATTATCCCTAACATGAGCCTACAAGACCCAAAACATGCATTTGGGGTGATTTGGGACTAAACCGATAACTTTAGAAACTTTTCAAACACTTAATTTTTTTTTGCAAAATACGGGGACACACGCCTGTGACCCGACCATGTGTCTCACATGGCCAAAGACACGCCGTGTCATAGGTCCGTATGGACATTCAAAATAGGATCACATGGCCGTGTCCCACCCATGTCCGACTCAGATAACTCTCGACTTGGATCACATGGCCAACACACACTCCCATGTGGCTAGCCCGTGTGTCCTAGAAATGGCCACACATGCCCGTGTGCCAGGCCATGTGCTAGGCCGTACCAAACCTGTAGGGTATACTGACTTAGGCCACACGACCAATCACACCCCCGTGTGCTAGGCCGTGTGAAGTATACTGACTTGATTTTTAATTCATCACCAAGGGATATATAGTAGATAACCTGACCATGTATTACATACGGTTGAGACACACACCCATATCTTTGCCCATGTGGACAAAAATAGGCTATGTACCAAGTCTTTTTACCATCCAAATTTGAATGCACCTACACCAAACCAAAAAGCACCAAAAAATAGCATATATAGGAAATCAAACCAACTAAATCAAGCTTAAATCATGCCAACTTGACTCCATTATCCACAATATACACAAGTTGTAACAACCCGATTTAGGGCCTAGTCGGAATAATGGTCTCGAGACCACAAATACAAGGTCAAAAGGATTTTTTTTATTATTTTGAAGTCATAGCATGTATATAGTAGTCCATGAAAAATTTGGTGAGTTAATTTTGATGTTTGTGAGCCCAATTACAAAAAAGGACTAAATCGCATAAAATGTAAAAGTCCTAAATTAATAGCTAAAGTTGTAAAATAGCTAGAGAACCAAAATTTGGGGTCTTTAAAGGAGAAATAGACCCTTAAAAGGAAGCCTAGTCGGCCATGAGACAAAGAAATCAATTAGTTAAAGTGTTAGGTTTTGATGACATTAGCAAATTGATTAAAATAAAGAAAAGTTGTCATCTTTTCTTTTCTTCTCCTATACACCACCAAAAATCAGCCATTGAAGGGGGTTTGGAAGCTCAAAATTTTCAGCCACTTAGTTGACTCATAAGTAAGTGGTTTCCATGTCCTTTGTTGATGATTTTTGTATTTTTGAGACCCTTGAAGCATGAGCTTTCAAATGAGGGGTCTATTTTGCAAAATGACTAAGAGTTTAGGGTTTTTCCATGAATGGATTTGTGATAGTTTCTGAGTTTTTATGGAATAATATGAGTCCTAGTTGTGTTATAAAGAATTTTTGTGAAAGGTGTTAGCATGAAAACACCTAAAAGGACTATTTTGCATAAGTTGCAAAGCTTGAGATACGAAGAAATTCGATAAAAATTAATTTTCGAGCATACAGAAAAATGGTCATTTTACCTAAGATGTGAATTTTAAATTGCCTAATTATGTTTAGTGACTAAATGAGTGCATTTTTCTAATATAGATCAAGAATTGTCAAATCCGAACATAGACCGGGGAAAGGCCAAGCAAATCGACTAAACCGACTAGTCGTGTGCGTTTTGTCATCTGAGGTAAGTTGTATGTAAATAACACAACTACATTGTTTATATATGTATTTGAATTGTTATTGAATTGATATAGCATGAATTGTTTTGTTTGTGACTTAAGAAAGCATATTGATAATTAAGACAGTAGAAATCTCGTTGGAACCCTAGGAAATAAACCGGATATTCATGCCATGACATTTGGATTAATTGTGTGAGCTAGTATAAGACATGTTTGGGACATGCATCGGCCACATTATAAGAGCCAGTGTAAGACCATGTCTAGGATATGGCATCGATGTTGAGTCGAGTGCTAGTGTAAGACCATGTCGGGACATGGCATCGGCCTCGGGACGTAAGCTAGTGTAAGATATGTCTAGGATATGCATCAGCTACGAGATGTGTCAGTGTAAGACCATGTCTGGGACATGGCATCAGCACAGATATGCGAGAGCTAGTGTAAGACCATGTCTAAGACAAGACATCGGCCTCGTTGATGATAGCTAGTGTAAGACCATGCCTGGGACATGGCATCGGCATACTTACTCCATGTGTGAGGCTTTTGGAAGACCCAGTAGTGTTCCGAATGGTCCAACGGTGAAAGTTATGTTCTTAATCTAATAAGAAGAGTATAATTGTGTTGTGAATGGCACAGGTACCTAATTGGTATGTATGAGATATGAGCTCATTGTATAATATGTGACTTGTATGGATGGTAATGAGTAAGTTATATCTATGCCTACCTTGGTATTATGAGCATGTTGATTATCGATGTATTGTTGTGGTATATTCATTTATATGCAACTTACTAAGCTTTTATGCTTACTCCATTTCCTTTCCATTTCTTTACGAGCCGCCTATCTAGCTCAAGGATCACCAAGTCGAGATATCGGTCACACTATCGCCAAAATATTCGGTATAGTTGGATTTATATTTTGAATATGGCATGTATAGGGTTAGAACTTATTATTTTGAGTCTTTGAGAATTGGCCAAATGTGTTGGCTTGGGATAGATCCCACATTTACTATTGAGCTATGAATGATAGCTAATATTTATTTTGAGTTTATAAAAGATGCATCCTCATGGTTGAATGAATATCTATTGTGGCTAATTTGATTGTGGAAATCATGCTTGATTTAGTTGGTTGGCATTTGCATGAAAATAGGTATGCAAGGGTGGCAATGAGGCTTGGTAAATAGCCTTATATTGTCCACATGGGTAGGCCGGGCATGTATCTAGGCCGTGATGACACAATGTCGATGGGCGTGTGGTCCGGCTGTGTGTCCCCTGCATGTAAAAATTTGAAGTCAGTATGCATGATAATAAACACACGTGCAGAGACACAACTGTGTGTCTCAACCGTGTGGGGGACACGGCCTAGTACACAGGCATGTGCCATGGCCATGTGATATTCTGGAGTTGCTGACGTCAGAAATAGAATACCCAAGTTTTTGCACAAGGGCTAAGACACGTGCATGTCGTGGCCGTGTGAGGGATACGGGCTATTGACACGGGCGTGTGTCTAGCAGTGTGAAAACCCCTGTAGGTGTGAATTAGAATTTAATTCCACACGGATGTGTCGTAGAGTGCTTAGGCCGTGTGAACCACAAGAGCCATCAGCATGACCTTGTCGAAATGGTCACAGGCGTGGCCCTATTTTAAAGGTAAAATTTTAATGTCGGTTTAAGGATCCGGAATGGTTCTAAATAATTTTGATGATCTATGTGGGGCTCGTGAGCCCATAATAAGAAGTTTAAAGTAGAATTTGAAAAGTTTTAATCAAGACCAAGTCTTGGTAACTTGAGATTGTTGGTATGCATGAAGTTGAGTTAGGTAATGCCTTGTACTTACTCCGTGGGTTACTGGTATAGGGTGTTACACAAGTCACAAAATGGACCATTACATTATACAAAATTCACATATACAATTCAACTAAGTAAACGTTTCCAAATATGCATCATTATGCTCAAATTTACAAGCATATATCTTCTCTAATATCAACCATTTGACAACCACAATATCAACTATCAATAAGCAGACAAAGTCAACCTCAATCACATAATATAAGCCATATGCACATATATATACACAACCAAACCAACCAAATTAAGCCAACTTTCATGGCTATATATACAAACCAAACCATAAACATTTACAAGTCAATACAAATGGCTAAATTAATCATCAACTTATAGACCAAAATGAGCAAAGTTCCTACATGCCATCTATTCCAAAAACATAGATTCAAAAGTACCAAAAGGATAGCTTGATAGTGATAAAGTCTCCGACAATCCCCGAATCCGAGCTACCTTTGAAATCACTAAAAAAAACACGAAAAAATAAATAGAGTAAGCTTTATAGCTTAGTAAGCTCATATGATTAATAAGTATAATTGCCAATTCAATCACAATTTAAAGAACATAAGTAATACTTTCAATTCAACAAGTTGCACATTGCCATAATTCTATGTATCATGTATAAATTTATCAACTTTCACTTACTTTTCATATGAACTTATCAATTATCACTTACTTGCCAAACTTTCACAAGTACCTGAACTGATCCGTATCATTGCTTACATCCATGTACCATTAGCTTTTCCCGTTGAACCATTCAAATTCTAACACCTCTAAACCCTAAATCATCGCCAAACAGGTTACGGGCATTACCGACCTTTCGACAATTTACTGAAAAATATACAAATAAATATCTAACATACTATAAAACATTCATAATGTCCCTTTTATGGACCTTCAAGGCCTAAAATACGTATTAGACGTGAATCGGGACCAATTTGGGTGCTCGGAAATTTTTCGTGAAATTTTAATATTTTTCCTAAGTACAGGCTCCACGCCTATGTGCCGAATGTGGACTCAATATGACCCCTTTACAATAACCTAACCAACCCTACAAATTTTAAATCGCAACCAATTCAAACCAATATCACAACTAATGCAATCGTAATATACAAATACCTTTAAAACATATCAAGGCATCAACATGATAATCTATTCACTAAACATTCACAAGCAACATTAAAATTAGTTTAGAAATTTCATTCTATTTCATTTCAAAGTTTAGTATTATATGTGCCATTTTGTCTTCTTATCTTTTCATATGACCATTCAAAACAACATATGTCATCTTTTACAACTAAATCCACCATAACAAACATACATAACCTAGGTACATGTCATATTTACTAAAACGAAATATACATTACCAAGTTTCTGAGGTCGGGATCGGCCTGGATGCTGGACCGGATCGTTTAACTTCTACTAACTTGTACACGGAAAGCAACCGTACCGAGTATGGATATACTCAATGGTATTACTATATTTCAAATTATTAAAGTAAAGTAACAAATAAACATATTAAATTATATATAACAATTAATTTATAAATAAACTATTTCAATTTAACTTTCACTTTTTAACAATAGCAACTCAATTTAGCTATTCATCAATTTGATATCATATAACATCTCATTTGAATATCAATCACTTCATGAACCTTTTATTCTTTCATTTCCTTTTCATTTCTTCATTTCAATTCACATTTTATTTTATAAACAAAACCATTCATTATCATTCAATTTTTCTATCTCATTTATTAACCCTTATTAACAAGACTCGGACTTTGACGGATACATAGATCCAACCATACACACCAATATGGAACCCAAGGCCTCATCGGATAATTCAAAGCAATATAATGACACCTAGTGTCTCATCGGTCTAGCAAGTAAGTTGGTACCCAAGACCTCATCGAATCTATCCAAGTAATATAGTGAATGTCTCATCAACTCGAGGTCGAAGTATCTCTGAACACTTCCAATCCTATGGCATGTCAGCTATATCTGACCTAGTCCGACTAGTTAATAGGGTATTCAAATGACATATATACCTCAATTCAATCACAATTTCTCACATTTTCAATTCAATTATTTTCCACCTTTCAACCAATATTCAATTCACAAATTCACACATTTTCACAACTTAATACATTTTCATTCAATTTAAAATCAGCCACCATTCGATTCAAATTCACTTCGCTTTCAATCAATATACAATTCAAATATTAATTCATATCAACTATTCAATTTAATTCCCACTCATCTCAATAATAATAATAATACTTACCTCATATTTCGCTTTACCATACACATAAATTAAAATTTAACATTTAACAATAAATAACTTAAATTATAGTAATACAAACCGGACTTTCTACCGAGTTACTCCCGCAATCTTTTCCTTTTCTTTCGGACCGATGCCTCTAATTCGATGTTAACTACGAAAATTAAAGTAATTTACAATTATTAATACAACACTATTATATCTAATAGTTAGATTTTTCTATTGAACATTTACCTTAATTTTAATTTAATCCCTAACAAAAAATCATTTATTTTTCCATCATCATTTATACCTTATTCCTACTCCATAATCATCCAAACTCAAACTTAACTCCTAATTTTCATCATAAATACCTAACTTTGAAATTCTTACAATTTAGTCCTTATTATACAAAATTTATACCCTATTCTACAATTAAATCCTTCTCCCACTTCTAACTTGAAATTCTATTAATTCAATCCCTAATTCACACTTTTACTCAACAAAATTTAGTGTCTAAAAATCTAGTAATTTCCAAA
>NW_026440841.1:0-7928 GCF_025698485.1 Gossypium arboreum | reverse complement strand
TTGGTGCCGTTTGTTTCTAATGAAACTAGACTCAAAATGGAATCTGTACATATAAGGTATGTTCCTAATTATTTCTGGATAATTTATAGTAATTTAAAGTTTCGACAGGGAACCCAGGTTCTGGCCCTGTCTCACAATAGCTTTAATATCTCTTAACATGTAACTCCTATGACCATTTCTGTTTCTTCCATATGAAAATAGACTCATCAATGTTCATTTACATAGCTGATTCACTATTTAATACCATTCCTACAAATTTTGGTGATTTTTCACATTCACGTTACTGCAGCTGGCAGCATCTGTTTTAAGGTAGGTTTACCTATTTTGTAGTCTCCATGAACCAACTAGTCTTGCTTTACATAGGTCCACATATGATCATTTTAACAATGCCAATGGCTGATCATGTGACCAACATTCCCATTTCCAATTCATAGTCACATCATGACACCATTATATATATAAACAAACCCAAATAGTTTAAGTTGATATTTCACTATTACGAGCCATTTTCCATGGCCGATACATATACATCATAACATATTTAAACCAACAAGGGGTAGTCCTATACATGCCATTTCAAGTTCAACCAAGAATTTATACCAAATGGGGGCTTGATAGTGGGATGACTTCGACTTCAATCTATCCCGAATCCATTGCATGTTTAAATCTAGAAAACGAGAGCCAAAGCTGAGTAAGCATTTTATGCTTAGTAAGTCTCAAGGAATATAATCAACTCTAATTACAGCAATACATTCACATAGTTAAATGCATCATTTCATTAATGCACATTCACATAATCATATTACTTCACCATCCCAACTCTTATGTTCATACACAAATAACGGCTTCATTAAGGGATAACTCGCTCCATCATAGGGCGGATATTCACACGCCTACTCCTGGACACAACCCGACTTACCTTGTCATTGGGAAATTTCACAAGTGCATTAGCTGAAATTTTCCAGCAAGCTTATAATTTTCAAATCACATACCCGGAGTTTAACCGATGTCGCCATCGATCAATCGCCGGACATAGCCCTTATGGTAACCCGACCAAGGCCTACGGATTAACCCGGATATCACGATTTGCAATAAATGCTCTTGGGTTTAGGAAGAATGACTCTCTAATTTTTCGGGTTTACCCGATGTAACAGCACAATTGCTCGGTCTTAACCCGTTATAATTTCCAGCATAATTGTTTCGGGCTTAGCCCGGATATCAATCAATTTCTCATGCACAACATCAATAATCATTGACATACATATTTATTTTCGATAAGGCTCAAACACAATTATAATCACAACATAATCGCTTCGGACTAGCCCATCATTCAATACTAACACATAAATCAATAATCAATACATCCAATTTCATTCACATAATTCAAGTAAGGTCACTTGAGGACTTACCGGATGTTGTCGAACGGCTTTAGGCTATTCGATCACTTTTTCCTTCCCTTGTCCAATCAGGTCTCTTAGCTCTTGAGCTAATTCAAACAAAAATTTATCAAAACCTCATTGTGCTAGCTATGGCGAATATGACAAGGAATTTAAATGGTCATATGGCCACCCTTAGCTTGAATACACAATTCATGCCATTTTATACTACATCAAGCAATTCAATACAATTTATTCGAGCATCAAGGAAAAGCTAAGGCCTTCAATAGGCTACCCAAGGCCAATATACTTGTCCATGTTGAGGCCAATTATGCACTTAATACCACACAAAAACAGCATGCATTTTACTAGTTAATGCTTTGTATATTGTAGCTCAAAACTACAATATAGCATCAAGCACTCATATGTGGCTAGTCAATGTGCTTACAATTTCACAATTATTCTTCAACATCTTCTTCTTTTTAAACAAACTTATTCATCACTTCCTTCATAACCAAAACATCATGTGCAAACATATATATACATATATGAGCATGGTCAATTTCAAGGTGTCCATAGCCATCCAAAACACAAATTTTAACTAACATGCAAGAAGCATGAACCATGCTCATGAATGCATCATGGTCAATATGACAATCATGCTCCTTTTCAACTTCAATCATGATAAAACAAAAAGAAAGCTCAAAATCTTACTCAAGAGTAGACAATCCATCATTGCATGCATCATCATCAAGCTTCACACTTAGCATGCAATGGCTTTATCACCATAATAACTTTGGCCAAATACCATTTCCATGGCTTAACAAAGATTTGAGCCTTGGTTAATATGCACATCAAGTTAGCAACCAAAACATGCATGAAACTCCTAACACAACCTCATACATACCTTAATCTTGATGCAAACTTAGCCAAATCTCCTTCTAGATCTCTTCCAAACCAAGCATGAAGCAAAAAATCCTCCTTCTTCCTTAGGTTTTGGCTCAAAGAAAGGATGAACAAAATTTTTTCTTTCCTTTTCTACAACTCACTGCAATGGGGGGATTACCACACTCACACAATTTTTTTTCATTTTTTATCACCATACACCTTTTGTTTATTATTTCACCCTAATGCACCAACAAAACATGTTCCATGACATGTTTAGCCCATCCTCCCTTGTCATGGCCGGCCACCCCTATAAAAGGGGGAATTTGACATGCAAGTCCATTATTTTGCATGCATGCTTTAATTATCAACACATTTCCCCATCATATTTCAAAGTTCATTATAAGTCCTTTTGTGAATTCTACCCTTATAACACTAAATCAATCATCATAAATGTCATACATGAACAACCATATTATAGGCATCAAAATAAATTTTTAATTATTTTTTTGTTTTGTGGGGCCAGACCACCTTAAGGGTCAATTTGGGCCACAACTCTCCCCACTTAAGAAATTTTCCCCCAAAATCTTCCGAAATAGGTTTGGATATCGTTTTCATGAGCTCCTCCCAAGTAGCTTCTTCTATCCCGTTTGAGCCATAACACTTTTACTAGCGAACCGCTTGTTTCACAACTCTTTCACTTCTCGTGATAGGATACGAATCGTTCTTCCTCATAACTATATTAGCTTGAATTTCAATTTCGATGGACTAATCACGCAATGGATGGATCTATAGCTCAAGCATCAAACGGAAAGACATCGCGGAACCTTTTAGTTCAGGGGCAAAATCAAACGAATGCCAAGATCGACTCGCCGGATATCTCATATGGCCCAACGCTGGCTAACTTGCCCTTACCCGAATTCAGTATCTTTTTCCAAGGTGATACCTTGAGAAACACTTATCACCCACCGAACTCGAATCCACGCTTCAGTCCGCGGACCCTCGAACGAGGCTATCTTCAGACTTTCACGGATTACTTTCACTTTCTGTCAAAGATCCCCAAATCCACCACAAAAATCTTGCTTTCACCGAGCTCATTAAAAAATGGGGTGGCATTTACACGCAAAGGCCTCAGGTGCCATCTTAATACTTGATTGAAAGTCGTTGTTGTAAGCGAATTTCAACGGCAAATACCGTCCCATGAACCACTAAACTCGAGGACGCAACATCTTAACATATCCTCAAGTATCTAATTATCCGCCGATTGACCATCACTTAGTGAAAGGCGAAATGCAACTTGGTACCCAAAGCTTTTGCAACTTTTTCCAAAATCGTGAGGTAAACTTTGATTCATCCCACACGATGGAAATAGGCACCCGTAATCTCACAATCAGAAACGAAATTCAGCTAATTTGTCCATTGAAAATGTGACGAGGGGACAAAGTGGGCCGACTGTAATCGATCTACCACGACCCAAACCACATCCTTCTTACTTGTCGACAATGGCGTCCGGATACAAAGTCCATTGTGACTCGATCCCATTTCCACTGCATCGGGATTTAAGTAATCCAAGGCACCGATGTTCCGCTTTCACTTGTTGACATATTAAACATCTCAAACAAAGCGGAGATGTCTCGCTTCATACCATACCACCAAAACCAACGCCCAAATCATTGTACATCTTCAATTCTGTGGATTGCCATTGCTACAATGGGCTTCATTGAATATCAAATGAGTTCCAATTTTGGAACACACAGATTACTTTTTTGAACCTCAAACAATCGTCATCATCGATTTGAAACTCAATCCTTGTTCGAACACACTCAGCCCGCTTTTGGAACCAACCCGTCATTTTTCTGAGCTTCTAATTTGATGTATCAATAGTGGTTTGGTTTTCAATTCAGCTACTAACACACTATCGGATCAAACCGAAAGTGCACGCTCATCGTCAAAGAATAATGATTTACACTCAAGGCATCCGCAACCCATTCGCCTTTCCCGGTGATAGTCAATGACCAGCTCGTAATCTTTTAATGTACCGAGCCAACGCCTTTGTCGCGGATTTGTCTCTTTGATCATCAAATATTTAAGACTTTTGTGATCCAGTAATGCACCTTTCACCAAATAAGTAATGTCGCCAAATTTTTTAAGGGAATTTATGGCGGCCAATTCGAGATCATGAGTCGGATAATTTTTCTCATGTGGCTTTAATTGCCTACGAAGGGCCACAACCTCGACCTTCTTGATTAATAAACCCAACCCAAGTAAGAGGCGGCCCATGATGACAAACTTTTGCGACTCGTTGTAATTAGAATTGGGGTCAACAAATAAGTTTTCATTGATCAAACTTTTGGCATTCATTTTCTAACTTTAAATCCTTTTGGAGAGCCTCATGTGGCTATCGTTGAGAAGCCTTTACAAATCGTTTAATAACCGAAGCCCCAAAAGTCCGAACCTCAAATATTTCTCGAGGCTTCCAATTAAGTATGGCTGAAATTTTATTCGGCCCACTTGAATACCCGATGCAGATACCACATGACCCAAGAAGCTAACCTCTAACCGAACTCACACTTGAATTAGCATATAATTGCTTATCCCAGAAATTTACAGCACTAACCGCAGGTGTTCAGCATGTTCGGTCTCATTTCTTGAATAGACCAAGATGTCATCAATGAACACGACACGAATCGATCCAATATGGTCTAAAGATCCGATTCATTAAATCCATAACATCAGGGCATTAGTGAGCCCAAACGGCATCACTAGGAACTCATAGGACCATATCTGCTCAAGGCGCTTTGGGACGCCCAAATCTCGGATTCGAATTGATAATAGCCCATCTCAAATCTATTTTCGAGAACACCGAGGCTCCCTTTAGTTGATCGAACAAGTCATCGATACGGGTAACGGATATTTGTTCTTTATTGTCGCTTACAGCCGACGATAATCGATGCAAGCATGGTTCCATCCTTCTTTTCACGGAACAACACCGGCGCACCCAAAAAACTTGCCAGCAAAACCTCTATCCACCAATTCTGAATCGAAGCCTAACTCCTTTAATTCCTTGTGCTATACGATACGGAGCTATCAAATTGGAGTGGTACCGGTACCAATTGATGCCAAATTCTATTTCCGAACAGTGGTAAACCCAATTCTTCGTGGAAAACATCCGGGTATTCACAAACCACGGCAGATTCGGTTTCTTTTCGATTCCTTGTCATCGAAAGCACGTGACGAGGTACGCTTCAAGACTTTTGCTTATATTTTCGGCCAACATTGCGATATTACAAATGGCAACCCCTTTAAGTCCGTAGAGACTTAACCCGAATTATCTCGTTATTCGGCACCTCAAATCGATAGTCTTGCTTTTGCAATTTTTACCACATCGCATGGTCAACCCATCCAAACCAAGAATAACATCAATTCATCGAACGGCAAAAGCATCAAGTCCGCCGGAAACAAGAACCTCGAACACTAGGGGACTTTTCTTGCACACTTTGTTGACAAGCACGAATGACCCAAGGGGTTTGACACCGAATTACAAACTCAGAGACTCAATAGGCAAAGTCTTACCGATGCTAAGGTTTCACATATATAAGATTGAGTAGAACCGGTCAATCAAAGCAATCACATTAGTATTGAAAAGAGTGAAAGCACCGGTAATGACATCCGAGAGGCAAGATCCTCGCGTATGCACGGCATAAGTCCTCGCAGAGCACGAGCCTCGATCCGGGTAGCATCTCTAGATCCTCCGACCGCCTAACGACATTGCCCATATTTCTAGGTGGCCTACCCGAGCAGGGTAGCACCCGGAGTTTCCACCTGACTCACATTCTGCTCAAGCATCCGCAATCCTTCCTAAAGTGGCTCGGCCGATCCACACCTTATAAGGTGAGCGATCACGAAACCAACAAAGCCCCCGAATGCCATTTGCCACAATGTTGACATTCGCCTCTCGCATCATTTCCACCATGGCGATCGGTGACTCGTGGTCACAGGGGTCGATCGCGTCCTCGCCTAGGAAAAGCCCAAAGCGCTCTAGACCGGTTCACATCATCTCAAATCTCTTCGTGCCGTTGAAGAGACTTTTCCCGAGGACCTCTTTCGAATTCTTCGCCCTTACATCGCTTTTTGTTTCTCCTTTCTAAGCTCTTCGACTTTACAAGCTCGCCAACAAGTACTACGATTCTCGATTTCGAGAATGCCAACGAACATCCTTATATCATCATTCAGCCCATCCTCGGCGCCATAATAATAGCTTTGACAAATGCATTCTCGCAGTATCGGCTAAGCTCACAAATTTCGCTCATACGGTGAACACATAGAACCTTGCTTAAGATCAAGAAATTCCTTCGCTTTTGGTCGATGAATCTCGACATATACTTTTTTTTTTTTTTGAACTTGGTTTGAAAGAATTCCAAGTCACTTGCTTCTAGGTACCACGGTCGAGTACTCCACCAATAGTAGGTGGAATCACATAGCAAGGAGATGGTACACTTTAAGCACTCATCGGTGTACAAGATAGCTCATCGAGCAATCTTGATAGTGTTGTCCAACCAAAATTCAGCTCGCTCGCATCATCATCATCCTAGTTTAAATTCAGTGGCCCCATGTTTCTAATCCTATCGATCTTACTTGACCTTATTTGGTCGGCCATCGGAGGTATTGTAGGTGGGGTTGCATTTGTTTGGGAATGGAGGTTGGGGACCCTTTGTTAGTTCAATGTATTGATTAAACCATTCGCTCATCACACTATAAAAGGCTTGCCTAGCCTCATCATTCGGATTGTGGCCATAGGTTGGAGTCCCGGCGCTGCCCTCAAAGGGAGCAAAGCGCCACACTTCCACATCATCAGCCTATTGCTCTCGGGATGATCCATTGCTATAAACAAACTCAAAGTCAAATTGTCGAAATCACCACACTATCGATTCATCATTTAATGGCATGTATAGTGATCTCAAACACCGTAGTCCTAGAATCACTAAACCGTGGCTCGATACCAATAAATTGTAACACCCCAACCCGAGACCATCCCGTGGAAAGGGGTTAGGTCAAGTTCACTTTTTTGCCCATTCATTGACATTTCCATCAGGCTGGAAAAAACTGCGTCACTGTCGCCTTAAAATCATATCTCGAGTTTCAAAACTCGAAACTGGTTTCAAAATTTTCCTGAATTTACACTCAATATCCATCCATGGATTTATTTCTAAATTTTTGGTCGGGCCAATTGGTACAGTTTATTAGTTAAAGTCACCCATGTTACAGGGATCGACTGTTGACCTTCGCGTGGTATAACTTGAATATCTCTGTACAGGGCTTTAATGTTGTGCGTTTGTTTCTAATGAAACTAGACTCAAAATGGAATCTGTACATATAAGGTATGTCTCCAATTATTTCTGGATAATTTATAGTAATTTAAAGTTGCGAAGGGAACCCAGAAACCGTTCTGGCCCTGTCTCACAATAGCTTTAATATCTCTTAACATGTAACCCTATGACCATTTGTTTCTTCCATATGAAAATAGACTAATCAATGTTCATTTACATAGCTGATTCACTATTTAATACCATTCCTACAAATTTTGGTGATTTTTCACATTCACGTTACGAGCTGGCAGCATCTGCTTTTAAGGTAGGTCTTACCATTTTGTAGTCTCCATGAACCAAC
>NW_026440840.1:0-9161 GCF_025698485.1 Gossypium arboreum | reverse complement strand
CGGGGGCTGGAGGTGAGTGTTGGTTGCTGTAATAAATTCAATTAGTCGCTCAAAAAGCCCAAAAGAATAAAATGCGTTTATGTGCATTGGAAAATCGACATGTTTGAGCAACATTCGCTCAATCGACTAATGAATTTCAGCTATTGAATTGATCGATACTTTGTGAAAGTATATAATGATGAAGTGTGAAGTAAGAATGACTATGTGAATGAGTATTAATGGAATGATGTATTTGGTTATCTGAATGTATTGCTTTAATTAAAGCTGATTATATTCCTTGAGACTTACTAAGCATAAAAATGCTTACCCGTTGCTTTGGCTCCTTGTTTTATAGATTTAACCGATAGCAATCGGATTCGGGATCAATAAAATCGAAGTCATCCACACTATCAACGCCTCTATTTTGGTATAAATTTTGGTTGAACTTTGAAATGGCATGTATAGGACTACCCCTTGTTGGTTTAAAAATGTGGTGATGTATATGTATCGGCATAAAAATGGCTCGTAAAAGGAAGCATGAACTTAGACTATTTGTGGTTTGTATGTATATTATGGTGTCATGATGTGATTATGGATTGGAAATGGGAGTGTTGGTCACATGATCAGCCATTGGTATGGTTAAAATGATCATATATGAACCTATGTATGGCAAGACTAGTTGGTTCATGGAGACTACAAAATAGGTAAGACCTACCTTAAAACAGGTGCTGCCAGCTGCAGTGACGTGAATGTGAAAAATCACCAAAATTTGTAGGAATGGTATTAATTAGTGAATAAGCTATGTAAATGAACCTTGATGAGTATATTTTCATATGGAAGAAACGAAATGGTCATAGGAGTTACATGTTAAGAGATATTAAAGCTATTGTGAGACAGGGCCAGAACGGTTTCTGGGTCCCCTGTCGCAAATTTAAAATTTACTATAAATTATCCAGAAAGAATTAGGAGTCGTACCTTATATGTACAGATTCCATTTTGAGTCTAGTTTCATTAGAAACAAACAGCACCAGTATTAAAGCCCTGTACAGAGATATTCAAGTTATAACGCGCGAAGGTCAGAGCAGTCGATCCCTGTAACATGGGTGACTTTAACTAATAAACTGTACCAATTGGCCAGACCAAAAATTCTAGAAATAAATACATGGATGGATATATGAGTATAAATTCAGGGAAAATTTATGAAACCAGTTTCGAGTTTTGAAACTCGAGATATGAGTTTTAAAGGCGACGGTGGCGCAGTTTTCCATCTACTGGAAATGTCAAATTGTGGGCAAAACATGTGAACTTGGCTTGTTAACCCCTCGTGTCCGACACGGCGATGGTCTCGAGTTGGGTGTTACAATTTTATTGAGTATCGAGCCACGGTTTAGTCGATTCTAGGACTACCGTGATGTGTTTGGGGTCTAGCTATACATGCCATTAAATGATGAATCGATAGTGTGGTGATTTCGACAATTTGACTTTGTGTTTGTTTATAGCAATGGATCCGATCCCAACCGGCGATAGTGATGATGTGGAGAGTGTGGCGCTGCTCGCGCAAGGGACAGGTCGGCGGACTCTCAACCTATGGCCGACAATCCGAATGCGAGGCTAGGCAAGCCTTTTATAGTGTGATGAGCGAATGGTTTAATCAATACATTCGAACTAACACATTCCACAACCTCCATTCCCGACAAATGCAACCCCGCACCTACAATACCTCGGTTGGTGACCAAATAAGGTCAAGTAAGCCCCGATCGATAGGATTGAAAACATGGGGCCACTAAATTTAAGGCTACGGATGATGATGATCCGAAAGCTGAATTTTGGTTGGATAACACTATTGGTGCTCGATGAGCTATCTGTACACCGATGAGTGCTTAAAGTGTACCATCTCCTTGCTCGTGAGTCCGCCTACTATTGGTGGAGTACTCGACTACGTGGTACCTAGAGAGCAAGTGACTTGGGAATTCTTTCAAACCGAGTTAAAAAAGTATATCGATCGATTCATCAACCAAAAGCGAAGGAATTCCTTGACCTTAAGCAAGGTTCTATGTCGATTCACCGACGAAAATTTGTGAGGCTTAGCAGACGGCGAGAATGCATTTCGTCCAAAGCCATTATGTTAAGCGCTTGAGGATGGGTGAATGATGATATAAGGATGTTCGTTGGCATTCTCGAGATCGAGTTCAGTAGTACTTGTTGGCGAGCTTGTAAAGCCGAAGAGCTTAGAAAGGAGAAACAAAAAGTGATGTGAGGCGGAGAATTCGAAAGAGGTCCTCGGAAAGTCTCTTCAACAAGCATCGAAGAGATTTCGAGATGATCTGAGCCGTCTAGAGCGTTTGGGCTTTTCTAGGCGAGGGCGATCGACCCTGTGACCACCGAGTCACTTGATCGAATGGTGGAAATGATCGCCGAGAGGCGAGTGTCCACTTGTGGCAAATGGCATTGGGGGCTGTTGGTTTCGTGATCGCTCGCTATAAGTGTGGTCACCGACCACTTTATGAAGGATTGCAGGATGCATGAGCAGAATGTAAGTCGAGTGGAAACCGGTGCTACCTTTGCTCGAGGTAGGCCACCTAGAAATATGGGCAATGACGTGGTGGTCGAGAGGATCTAGAGATGCTACCATTAGATCGAGGCTCGTGTTCTGCAAGGACTTATGCCATACGTGCGTGAGGATCTTGCCTCTCCGAGATGTCATTCTGCGGTACTTTCACTCTTTTCAATACAAATGTGATTGCTTTGATTGACCTGGTTCTACTCATTCATATATATGTGAAACCTTAGCATCCGATGAGACTTTGCCTATTGAGTCTCTTGAGTTTGTAATGGTGTCAAACCCCTTGGGTCATTACGTGCTTGTCAACAAAGTGTGCAAAAAAGTCCCCTAGTGTTAGGGTTCTTGTTTTCCGTCGGACTTGATGCTTTTCGTTCGATGAGTTCGACGTTATTCTTGGTTTGGATTGGTTGACCATGCACGATGCGGTTGTAAATTGCAAGAGCAAGACTATCGATTTGAGTCTGGAATAATGAAATAATTCGGGTTGAGTCTCTGGACTTAAAGGGGTTGCCGTGTAATATCGTGATGTTGGCCGAAATATGTAAGAAAAGGTGCAAGCGTACCTTGCGTCGTGCTTTCGATGACAAGGAATCGAGAAAGAAACCGAATCGTGCCGTGGTTTGTGAATACGGATGTTTTCCTGAAGAATTGCGGTTTACCACTTAGAAATAGAATTTGGCATCAATTGGTACGGTACCACTCCAATTTCGATAGCTCTATCGTATGGCAACGGAATTAAAGGAGTTGAAGCTCGGTTGCAGAATTGGTGGATGGAGGTTTTGCTGCTTGAGTTTTTGCCTTAGGGTGCGCGGTGTTGTTCGTGAAGAAGAAGGATGGAACCATGCGGTACTGCATCGACTATCGTCGACAATAAGCGGCGATAAGGAACAAATATTCGTTGCCGCGTATTGATGACTTGTTCGATCAAGCTGAAGGAAGCCTCGGTGTTCTCAAAAATAGATTTGAGATCGGGCTATTATCAATTGCGAATCCGAGATTGGACGTACCCAAGCGCCTTGAGCGAGATATGGTCACTATGAGTTCCTAGTGATGCCGTTTGGGCTCACGATGCCCTCGGTATTTATGGATTTAATGAATGGATCTTGGACCATATTTGGATCGATTCGTAGTCGTGTTCATTGATGACATCTTGGTCTATTCAAGAAATGAGACCGAACATCTTTGAACACTGCGGTTAGTCTTTGCAAATCTTACGGGATAAGCAATTATATGCTAAGTTCACAAGTGTGAGTTACGGTTAAGAGGTTAGCTTCTTGGGTCATGTGGTATCGCACGGGTATTGAGTGGCAGAATAAAATTTCAGCCATACTTAATTGGAAGCCTCAGAAATATTCTTGAGGTTGAAGCTTTTTGGGGCTTAGGTTATTACGACGATTTGTAAAGGCTTCTCAACGATAGCAGCGATGATGAGCTTCTCAAAGGATGTTAAGTTGAATGGACGAATGCCAAAAAGTTTCGATCAATGAAAACTTATTTGTGAAGCCCCAATTTTAGTGCAACCCGAATCGGCAAGAGTTTGTCATCTATAGTGGCGCCTCCTCCTTGGGTTAGGTTGCGTATTGATGCAAGAAGGTCGAGTTGTGGCCTATCGTCGAGGCAATTAAAGCCACACGAGAAAATTATCCGACCCATGATCTCGAATTGGCGCCATCGTATTCGCCTTAAAGATTTGGCGACATTACTTATTTGGTGAAAGGTGCCATGTGTACTCGGATCACAAAAGTCTCAAATATTTGATGACCCAAAGAGACTTAAATCGCAACAAAGGCGTTGGCTCGAGTTGTTAAAGGATTATGAGTGGTCATTGACTATCACCGGGAAAGCGAATGTGGTTGCGGATGCCTTGAGTCGTAAATCATTATTAAGCTTCTGGCGATGAGCGTGCACTTATCATTCGATCCGATAGTGTGTTAGTAGCTGAATTGAAAGCCAAACCACTATTGATACATCAAATTAGAAGCTCGAGAAATCGACGCGAGTTGGTCGCAAAAGGTGAGTGTGTTTCGAACAAGGACTCGGAGTTTCAAATCGATGATGCGATTGTTTGAGGTTCAAAGGTCGTCAGTGTGTTCCAAAGAATTGAACTCATTTCGATAATTCGAATGAAGCCCATTGTAGCGAATGGCAATCCACGGGAAGTCGAAGATGTACAACGATTTGAAGCGTCGGTTTTGGTGGCATGGTATGAAACGAGACATCTCAGACTTTGTTTGAGATGTTTAATATGTCAACAAGTGAAAGCGGAACATCAGTGCCTTGGTTACTTGACCAATCACGATACAGTGGAAATGGGATCGAGTCACAATGGACTTTGTCCGACCGCCATTGTCGACAAGTAAGAAGGATCGGTTTGGGTCGTGGTAGATGGTGACTAAGTCGGCTCACTTTGTCCCCGTCGTCGGATTTTCAATGGACAAACTAGCGAATTATGCGTTTCTCAGTTGTGAGATTACACGGGTGCCTATTTCCATCGTGTCGGATAGAGATCCGAGATTTACCTCGCGATTTTGGAAAAAGTTGCAAGAAGCTTTGGGTACCAAGTTGCATTTCACACGCCTTTCACCCCAAACCGATGGTCAATCCGGCGGATAATTGAGATACTTGAGGATATGTTAAGATGTTGCGTCCTCGAGTTTAGTGGTTCATGCGAGCGGTATTTGCCGTTGATTGAATTAACTACAACAACGCTTTCAATCAAGTATTAAGATGGCACCTCGAGGCCTTATGCGATCGTAAATGCCGTACACCATTGTTTTGGAGAGCTCGGTGAAAGCAAGATTTTCGGTGGATTTGATTAGAGATGCTGAGCGAAAGTAAAGTAATCCGTGAAAGTCGAAGATAGCCTCCGATCGTCGGAAGTCGTCAGCGGATCGGCGTAAGGATATCGAGTATCGGTGGGTGATAAAGTGTTTCTCAAGGTATCGCCTTGGAAAAAGATACTCGATTCGGCGTAAGGGCAACGTGAGCCCGAGTTCATTGGGCCATATGAGATATCCGGCGAGTCGGTCGGTGGCATATCGTTTGATTTTGCCCCCGAACTCAAAAAGGTTCACGATGTCTTTCATGTTTCGATGCTTGACGCTATAGATCCGATCCATCGCACGTGATTAGTCCATCGTGAAATTCAAGCTAATATGAGTTATGAGGAAGAACCGATCCGTATCCTATCACGGGAAGTGAAAGAATGGCGAAACAAATGGGTTTAGCTAGTGAAAGTGCTATGGCTCAAGCCGGGATAGAAGAAGCTACTTGGGAGACCGAGAACTCTATGAAAGGCGATATCCAAACCTATTTACCGGTAAGATTTTGGGCGAAAATTTCTTAAGTGGGGAGAGTTGTGCGTCCTAATTTGACCCTAGTCGGGAAGTGGTGTCGGGACCGTTAAACCGAGTCTTATAAGTAATTAGAAGTTATATTCTATGTTTATGATGTTAGCAAATGCATGTGTGAAAGTTGCATGCATTAATTTGATCATTTCCATGTGAATTTATTTAGATGGACTTATATGAAACATTGTTGAAAGGTGATAGGCCAATCTTCAAAGGTCTAATAGTACATGCATGCAAAAGTATGGTTTTGCATGTCAATTCCCAAAAGAGGGAAGTGGTTGGTGGTGATGAATATGGGCAAAAAAACATGTCTTAAACATGTTTTGCTAGTGGTGGATGTTAGAAATAATAAAATAAGAGTATGGAAAAAAAATTAATGTTAGTAGGATGAGAAAAAAAAAAAAAGTGTTCATCTTTCTCCATAGCCCTTGGCGAATATCCTAAAGAAAAAAAGAAAAAAAATTTGTTCATCTATTTTCACTTCTTGGCCGAAAATACTAAGGAAAAAGGGAGGATTTTGCTTCATGCTTGGTTGGAAGAGATCTAGAAGGAGATTTGGCTAAGTTTGCATCAAGATTAAGGTATGTATGAGGTTGTGTTAGGAGTTTCATGCATGTTTTGGTTGCTAACTTGATGTGCATGTTAGCCATGGCTCAAATCTTTGTTATGCCATGGAAATGGTATTTGGCCAAAGTTGTTATGGTGATAAAGCCATTGCATGCTAAGTGTGAAGCTTGATGATGATGCATGCAATGATGGATTGTCTACTCTTGAGTAAGATTTTGAGTTTTCTTTTGTTTAATCATGATTGAAGTTGAAAAGGGCATGATTGTCATATTTAAAATGATGCATTCATAAGCATGGTTCATGCTTCTTGCATGTTAGTTAAAATTTGTGTTTTGGATGGCTATGGACACCTTGAAATTTGGCCATGCTCAATATTATATATATTTTGCACATGATGTTTGGTTATGAACTAAGTGATGAATATGTTTGTTTAAAGAAGAAGATGTTGAAGAATGAATGTGAAATTGCAAGCACATTCCCTAGCACACATATGAGTGCTTGATGCTATATTATAAGTTTTGAGCAACAATATGCAAAGCATTAACTAGTAAAATGCATGCTGTTTTTGTGAGGTATTAAGTGCAAATTGGCCTCAACATGTACATGAATATTATTGGGTAGCCTATTGAAGGCCTTAGCTTTTCCTTGATGCTCGAATAAATTGTATTGAATTGCTTGATGTAGTATAAAATGTGCATGACCATTGTGTATTCAAGCTAAAAGTGGCCATATGACCATTTAAACTCCTTGTCATAGCCATAAGCTAGCACAATGAGGTTTTAATAAATTGAATTTGTTTGAATTAGCTCAAGAGCTAAGAGGGCCCAAATTGGACAAGGGAAGGAAAAAGTGATCGAATAGCCGTAAAAGCCGTTCGACAACATCCGAGGTAAGTCCTCAAGTGACCTTACTTGAATTATGTGGAATGAAATATGGATGTATTGATTATTGATTTTTGTGAGGTATTGAATAATACCGGGCTAAGTCCAAGGCGATTATGCTAGTGATTATAATTGTGTTTGAGCCTTTGAAAATGAAATATGTATGTCCAATGATTATTGATGTATGTGTGCATGAAATTGAATGATATCCGGCTAAGCCCAAGACAATTATGCTGGAAATTATATCCGGTTAAGACCCAATTTGCTAGTGGCTAATCCGGGCTAAGACAAGGCATTCGTGCGAGACATTCTATCCGGGCTAAGAAAAGGCATTGTCGAGACATTCTATCCGGCTAAGACCGAAGGCATTTGTGCCGTGGTTATATCCGGTTATATTCCGAAGAATCGGGGCTGGAGGTGAGTGTTGGTTGCTGTAATAAATTCAATTATCGCTCAAAAGCCCAAAGAATAAGGTACGTTTATATGTGCATTGGAAAGTCGACATGTTTGAGCAACATTTTCAATCGACTAATGAATTTCAGCTATTGAATTGATCGATACTTTGTGAAAGTATATAATGATGAAGTGTGAAGTAAGAATGACTATGTGAATGAGTATTAATGGAATGATGTATTTGGTTATGTGAATGTATTGCTTTAATTAAAGCTGATTATATTCCTTGAGACTTACTAAGCATAAAAACTTACCCGTTGCTTTGGCCTCTGTTTTATAGATTTCGCTCGATAGCAATCGGTTCGGGATCAATAAAGTCAAGTCATCCACACTATCAACGCCTCTATTTTGGTATAAATTTTGGTTGAACTTTGAAATGGCATGTATAGGACTACCTTGTTGGTTTAAAATGTGGTGATGTATATGCCATGCGAAAATGGCTCGTAAAAGGAAGCATGAACTTAGACTATTTGTGGTTTGTATGTTATATATGGTGTCATGATGTGATTATGGATTTGGGAGTGTTGGTCACATGATCAGCCATTGGTATGGTTAAAATGATCATATATGAACCTATGTATGGCAAGACTAGTTGGTTCATGGAGACTACAAAATAGGTAAGACCTACCTTAAAACAGGTGCTGCCAGCTGCAGTGACGTGAATGTGAAAAATCACCAAAATTTGTAGGAATGGTATTAATTAGTGAATAAGCTATGTAAATGAACCTTGATGAGTCTATTTTCATATGGAAGAAACGAAATGGTCATAGGAGTTACATGTTAAGAGATATTAAAGCTATTGTGAGACAGGGCCAGAACGGTTTTGGGTCCCCTGTCGCAACTTTAAAATTACTATAAATTATCCAGAAAGAATTAGGAGTCGTGCCTTATATGTTCAGATTCCATTTTGAGTCTAGTTTCATTAGAAACAAACGGCACCAGTATTAAATCCCTTTACAGAGAGATATTAAAGTTATAACGCACGAAGGTCAGAGCAGTCGATCCCTGTAACATGGGTGACTTTAACTAATAAACTGTACCAATTGGCGGACCAAAATTCTAGAAATAAATCCATGGATGGATATATGAGTCTAAATTCAGGAAAATTTATGAAACCAGTTTCGAGTTTTGAAACTCGAGATATGATTTTAAAAGGCGGGTGACGCAGTTTTCCACCGACTTGAAATGTCAAATTGGTGGGCAAAACATGTGAACTTGGCTTGTTAACCCCTCGTGTCCGCACCAGCGATGGTCTCGGGTTGGGGTGTTACACTTTATTTTGCTAACAAGGGTGGCAAGATTTGGTGTTGAATTTAAACTCTGTGATGGAGGGATCCCACATGGAAGCTAACATAAAGTGGATGTGGT
>NW_026440839.1:0-8612 GCF_025698485.1 Gossypium arboreum | reverse complement strand
TTCTCAGTACATAACTCAAACAACCCTGAAGTCTGTTGTATTTAAAACTAGTCTCAATAAGGAATTTAGGCATGAAACTATATTTTTAGTTTGCTTTGTACAATTTTTAATGATTTTTCAAAGTGGAAACAGGGATCACGTATTCATCCTGAGCAAGTCAGTTACAATTGTAAATATCTCAAAATATAGAATTTCTTTGTTTGCCCTGCTTCTTTTATATGAAAAGTAGACTCATTGCTTTAATTTCACATCTCATTCAACCACTAATTATATTCTTCCTATTTTTGGTGATTTTTCAAAATCACGTCACTGCTGCCATCTAAAACAGTTTTAATACTAATTTCACTCTTTCACACATTCTTTATGCTAACCTCATTTTATCGTATATATGTATATGCCACAATTCATTTTCACCACATTTCATTCACTATAAGTGTAGGTCCAAACCACAATGTCACCACAAAACCATCCTGCTGAACAATTCGGATCAATCCTCAATATTTAACGGTTTCAAAGACACTCCACCATCATACTTCATTTAGTTCGTCTCTTGTACACATGGGGAACACTTAGTACCACTCATGCACTCTAGTCGATTTGTCTCAGAGCTCTCTTGTCTACATGGTGTCCTTCACTTGGAATCACGCATGCACCTAGCTACATTTATCTTTCACGTAGCTCTCTTGTCTACATGGTGTCCTTCACTTGGAATCACGCATGCACCTAGCTACATTTATCTTTCACGTAGCTCTCTTGTCTACATGGGATACATCTCGTATCACGCATGTGACCTAGCTACTACAGGGTGTCTCGTAGCTTTTTGTACACATGATGTGCACTCAAGATCATACATGTGACCTAGCTACCCCTCTATTTCATTCGATCTCTCCAAATGTTCAACCGGATCTCTCTCTAGATTTATTTCCATTCTTCCCATAGTCAATTTATATTTTAACATCAGCTAGTATATTTATATAATAGGCTGAAATATAAGAATGTACATGAAATTATTGTAATATTTACATACAACTTACCTTGGTGCAAAATATGGAAATTTTGCAATTTAGTCCAAAACTTTTTCTTTCCGCTCGAGGTCGGCCTCCGCTTTCTTGATCTATAATAGCACATTTAGCTCATTTAATACTCATACTATTTATTTCAATCCAAAAATCACATTGTAGAAAAATTACATTTTGCCCCTAACTTTTACAAAATTACAATTTTGCCCCTAGGCTCGAATTTAATTTCAGCCCTTATTCTTATGTTTTATGATATGCTGAACATTTTCTCTTCTACAACAACATCAAATTCCTACTCTATCATATAGTTATGAACATTAGGTATTTTTACCGATTATGCTGCTTTTACTCGCTTTTCACTTAAAACCGAGTAGCACAAATTATTTAACACAATCTAAAACCTCATATTCTATCATAAAACATCAAAATACACAAATTTCACCTATGGGTATTTTTCCAAATATGAACCCTAGGTTAAATTATTACTAGCATAAGCTTAATCGAGCTTCCGGATTCCAAAACGTAAAGAACATTAAAAACGGGGCTTAGAATCACTTACTATGGAGCTTGAAAGTTGAAGAATCCCTAGCTATGGAGAGAGTGAAGTTTCGACAGCAACTAAATGGGGAAGATGACTATTTTGTGTTATTTTTCCCATTTTATTTCATTTTATATCAAAATGACCAAAATACCCTTACTACTAAACTTTCCAAAAATTCCTTCCATGTCCTAAATTTGTCCATGAACTTAAAATTGGTAGAATTTCTATTTAAGACCTCCTAATAAATATTTCAAAACAATTTCATACTAAAATTTCTAGTATGCAAATTTTGCAACTTATTCGATTTAGTCCCTACTTTCAATTTAAACACTTTAGGCATAGAATTTCATCACAAATTTTCACACAATCATGCAATCATATCATAAACCCCAAAATATTTATAAAACAATTATTTCTATCTGGATTTGTGGTCACGAAACCACTATTCCGATTAGGCCCTAATTCGGTTGTCAATCTCTCCCTTTAGAGATTTTCGCCCAAAATCTTACCCAGAAAGAGGTTTGGGTATGGGTACTGTTTCCTCATAGCTTCCTTAGGTTCCCACGTAGCCTCTTCTATCCCATGTCCGTGCTACAATACTTTCACTAAGGCTATACTTTTGTTTCTTAACTGCTTAACTTCTCGAGCCAAAATCTTTATTGGTTCCTCCTCATAGGTCATATCCGATCGAATCTCAATTTCGTTGGGAAATCACATGAAGGATCGAACGATAACGTCGCAACATTGATACATGAAACACGTTATGAATCTTTTCTAACTTTGCCGTAAGGCCAACCGATATGCCATCGGTCCAATTCTCTTAGTAATCTCAGCGCCCAATAAAACGCGGACTCAACTTGCCTTTTCGACTAAATCTCGTAATCTTTTTCCATGGTGACACCTTCAAGAACACTTTATCACCCACTTGAAATTCAATCTCTTTTCTTTTAAATCGATATGACTTTTGTCGATCCGGCACTTTCAAGCAATCCAATTACTTTTATTTTCTCTTCGGTTTCTTTAACTAGATCAACTCCGGAATCTGCTTCTCACTAAGCTCGGTCCAATATAAAGGAGTCCCACACTTCACGACCATATAAGGCTTCGACGGTGCCATTTGTATACTTGATTGATAACTCGTATTGTAGGCAAACTCAATCAAAGATAGATATTTCTCCCAACTACCTCCAAATTCTAAAACACAAGATCTAAGCATATCTTCGAGTACCGGATTACTCTTTCCGCTTGACCATCTGCTTGTGGATGAAATGAGGTACTAAAGTTCAATTTTGTACCCAAAGCTTCTTGTAACTTTTTCCAAAATCTCGAGGTAAATCTTTGATCTCTATCCGATATTATAGACATAGGTACTCGTGCAACTTCACAATTTCAGAATATATAATTCGCTAATTTATCAAGTGAGTAATCAGTACGATCGGTATAAAGTGGGCTGACTTTGTTAATCTATCAACCACTACCCAAACAAGATCCTTCTTTTAGGAGTTAAAGGCAAACCGTTACAAAATCCATGGTAATCTTGTCCCATTTCCACTCGTGCACCATTACGCGTTGAAGTAATCCCAAGGTACTTGATGTTCACTTTTACTTGTTGATGATCAAACACTTAGTTACAAATTCAAATGTCCTTTTCATACCGCCACCAATACTGCCTTCTTTAAATCATTATACATTTTTGTGCTACTGTGTGAATCGATAAATACCATTAATAGCGCCTCATGTAATATTTTCTCAATCAATTTATCATTTTTCTAGACACATATTCTGCTCTCGAAACATCAAAACTATCTCGGTCCAACTCAAAATTCGAAGTCATAACCTGATTCGCATTGAGTTCTCTTGATCCGCAACTCACTATCATTCTTTTGAGCATCACAAATCAACGGAGAAATAACGGTTTAGCTCTCATCTCGCTAAAATTGACCCGTCATCGACAATGCTAACCCGTGTTCATGGCTCTCAAAGTGAAAAGAAATTTTCTCAAGGCCAAGAACTACATTTGCTTTTCCCGGATGATAATCAATCACTAGATCATAATCCTTTAATAATTCAAGCCATCTTGCCGTCAGCAAATTTAGGTCCTTTTGATTCATCAAGTACTTCAAACTTTTGTGATCAAGAAAATTCGCATTTTCACAGATAAATAATGTCGCCAAATCTTCAAGGCAAAAAACAACAATGCCGCCCAAATCATGTGTAGGATAGTTCTTCTCATGCGGTTTTAACCGCCTCAAGCATAAGCTTACTACTTTGCCCTCTTGCATCAACACACATCCAAGGCCTCGCAATGATGCATCACTATAAATTACTTAACTCCTTTCCGACTTGGCGTACTAAAATTGGTGCTTCAACAATCGTGCTTTCAACTTTTCAAAACTCGTTGACATTTATCATCCATTCAAACTTAACATTCTTCTAACAATTTAGTCATAGGAGAGGCAATTATCGAAAATCCTTCAACAAAACGCCTATAATACCGGCCAGCCTAAAAGCTTCTAACCTCGATCATTCTTGGCGGTTTCAATCAACGATCGCAAAAATCTTGCTTGGATCCACCCAATACCATCACCGAGACTATATGCCCAAAAATCCGACTTCACGGCCTTAACTCACTTTTACTAAACTTGGCAAAGCTTTTCTCTCAAGATCGCAATATAGTTCTCAAGTGTTCGATGTTCAAACTCATCTCAAGAATAAATTAAAATGTCATCTATAAACACTACTACAAACTTATCCAAATATGGCCGGAAAACTGATTCATTAAGTCCATAAATATGGGAGATTTGTTAAGCCAAAAGGCATCACCGTAAACTCATAATGTCCATACCTTGTCCTAAAGGCGTTTTCGACATCCGACTCTTAACTCTCATGGTAGTAACGCACCTCAAATCAATCTTTGAAAACACCGTTTCCCCTTTAACCGATCGAATAAATCATCAATCCTCAAATGGGTACTTGTTCTTTATAGTCACCTTATTGTCGATTTAATCAATGCAAAGTCTCATTGAACCATCCTTCTTCTTTTACAATAATACAGAGCACCCTGGAGAGAAACTCGGTCTCACAAACCCTTTGTCTGGTTAACTCCCTGAATCCAGCCTTCAATTCTTTTAATTCAGAGCCATTCTATATGGAGAATCGAGATCTGCGGCAACCGGCAACAAATCAATGGCAAAATCTTCCTCTCGCTTTGGAGGCAACCTGCAATTCCTCCGAAATACATCCGAAACTCAGACTATAGGTATCGATTCAAAATTTCGTTGAGACATCTCAACATTCATTACATGCCAATAAGCTTCACACCCTTTTCCATGTATTTTGGAATGTTAAATCACCATAGGCAATTTATTTGATTCGCCTGTTCAACCCAAGCAATTTCTCCATTTTCACATTTTAACTCTGGTCTTTTGTTTACAATCTACCTTAGCATCATACAATGTTAACCACCCATTCCCAAGATAACGCCAAACTCACCCAAATGGTAACAAAGATTCAATGGGAAAAACAAAGGACCTTGAATCATTAATGGGCAATTCTTGCAAACCTTGTCAACTAGCACATATTGGCCCAAGGGTTCGACACTTTAATCAAATCAAAAATTCAACAGCAACTTTTTATTGGATACTAAATTCATGCAAATATAGGAATGGGTGGACTCGATCAATTGCAATAACAATAGTATCTAAAGAGAAAATGTACCAAGAATGACATCGGAGATGATGCATCTTCTCGAGCATCGTATAGCATAAGCTTCCAGGTGCTCTTTCCTTCTTGCCGTTAAATCTTTCATCACGCTTCTATTTACTAGTCCCACCCCGATTTCTGGGTCTACCTCTACTACGGTGGTATTCGCCTAACACTCAAATCTTTCTTCTTTAACCTTCTCCCACGCCTCAATAAAATGCTCCAGAACAGACTAAACAAGCTCGCCGGCCCCCAACACTCACCATAATGTTGCTCGCCACATTAACACTGGCTTTAGTCGGACATTACCCACACTTGCCAACCAAGTAGCTTGAGCGACCCCTAATATGCTCTTACCACGATCTCCGTAAATCCCCAATTGAAACCGCATTCGAGGGTTTGTCTCTTTGGACCTCTTTGGTTGAGATTGAAATGGCTTACTTATCCCTTTTTTCGACATCTCGAGCCTCAATAGCAGCTTTTTTCTTTCTTTGTTCAATTCTTCTTTTTAAGAGCTCGATCAACCAATACTACAAATTCTTTTCAACTCCAAAATCCTCAAAACACTTTTAATGTCCCTCATTCAGCCCATCTTCAAATCTTCTACACATAATGGCCTTGGACAAACATTCCCCGGCATACTTTCGAAGTCTTTACAAATTGCGTTCATACTTTCATATTTTTCCTTGCTTCAATTCAAGGAACTCCTTCCCTTTTGATCAATAAATCGCAACTTATGTATTTCTTTCTAAATTCTTCCCGAAGAAATCCCGTAACTTTTTTTTGGCACCACGCAACCAAAGTCTTCCACCTGGTAGGTCAATCTCTCAAAAGTGATAAACACTTTAAGCATTCCTCGTGTACGGAGCTCATCAAATACACGGGTAGAATTTTGCCGTAATTCCGCTTCTCAGATCATCATCAACCTTTGCTCTAAACTCTTCCCCCTTTGTTTTAATCTTGTCAACCGGAGGCTTGTTCATTCTTACCAAATTTATACCTTGGATATTTGAATCCCCGAGGTATAGGGGGGGGAGGTTGAGCATTTGGATTTGTCAATAAATTCAAGATACCAATTGTTCATCATTTGGAGAAAGGCGCCCCAGCCTCATCTCCTTGTCCCAATGTCTCGGTCTATTTTCCACAAAGGGTCCCTTTGGGAGCCCGGACATTAGCAAAGATCATCACCCAGCCTTCAGATCCATTACTATATTAAAACAAAACACATTTTAGAATAATCGAGTCACCACACTATCACAATATTTTTTATGGATGTATAGCTAGATTTTACAACATTTATTAGTCCAGAACCACAAACCATAGCTCGATATACTAAATGTAACACCCTTACCCGAGTCATTTAACAGATACAAGGTATTACCGTAAATAAATATACCAAGATAGAAATATGTCATCCCATTTGATAATGCATCGATAACATATATTTGAACAATATTAGCCAACTTTTATGGCTTGTACAAAGTAACCGGTCGAACGAATTAATATTTTAAACCTAGACAAATATGACAGTAACAAAATAATTTTTGCCTACTATACATGCCATAATTCAAAACATTTAGTTCAAATACCCCAAAGTATGATAGTGGGTAGATTTCACGATCCTTGACTCCGAGCAAGCTGGAGAACACTATAAGACAAAAGAGAGAAACGGTAAGCTTATAGCTTAGTAAGTAGTATGTAAATACTAATTTAAGAATCTAACATGTTTACACAACAATTCAAGTATGTCTACTTTAACTTCACTACTTATTCCACTTCGATTAAGTGTCTCGCTGTGTCATATTCACTAAATAAATCATAACTCGAGTTACAAAACTCGAAATTCATATCCGTAAAATTTCCTGAATCTAGACTCATAAAGCTTCTTGCTAAATTTTTTATAATTTTGGTTCAGCAGATTAGTACAGTTTATTAGTTAAAGTTTCCCTGTTACACAGCTCGACTGGCCTGACCTCTGTCCACTACGAATTGAATTCTCTCAGTACATAACTCAAACAACCCTGAAGTCTGTTGTATTTAAACTAGTCTCAATAAGGAATTTAGGAATGTAAACTATATTTTAGTTTGCTTTGTACAATTTTAATGATTTTTCAAAGTGGAAACAGGGATCACGTATTCATCCTGAGCAAGTCAGTTACAATTGTAAATATCTCAAAATATAGAATTCCTTTGCTTGCCCTGCTTCTTTTATATGAAAGTAGACTCATTGCTTTAATTTCAAATCTCATTCAACCTCTAATTATATTCCTCCTATTTTGGTGATTTTTCAAAATCACGTCACTGCTGCCATCTAAAAACAGTTTTAATACTAATTTCACTCTTTCACACATTCTTTATGCTAACCTCATTTTATCGTGATATATGTATATGCCACAATTCATTTTCACCACATTTCATTCACTATAAGTGTAGGTCCAAACCACAATGTCACCACAAAACCATCCCGTTGAACAATTCGGATCAATCCTCGATATTTAACGTTTCAAAGACACGCCCCACCATCATACTTCATTTAGTTCGTCTCTTGTACACATGGGGAACACTTAGTACCACTCATGCACCTAGCCGATTTGTCTCAGTAGCTCTCTTGTCTACATGGTGTCCTTCACTTGGAATCACGATGCACCTAGCTACATTTATCTTCACGTAGCTCTCTTGTCTACATGGTGTCCTTCACTTGGAATCACGCATGCACCTAGCTACATTTATCTTCACGTAGCTCTCTTGTCTACATGGGATACATCTCGATCACGATGTGACCTAGCTACTACAGGTGTCTCGAGCTTTTTGTACACATGATGTGCACTCAGATCATACATGTGACCTAGCTACGCCCTCTATTTCATTCGATCTCCAATGTTCAACCGGATCTCTCTCTCAGATTTATTTCCATTCTTCCCATAGTCAATTTATATTTTAACATCAGCTAGTATATTTATATAATAGGCTGAAATATAAGAATGTACATGAAATTATTGTAATATTTACATATAACTTACCTTGGTGCAAAATATGGAAATTTTGCAATTTAGTCCAAAACTTTTCTTCCTGCTCGAGGTCGGGCTCCGCCTTTCTTGATCTATAATAGCACATTTAGCTCATTTAATACTCATACTATTTATTTCAATCCAAAATCACATTGTAGAAAAATTACATTTTGCCCCTAACTTTTCAAAATTACAATTTTGCCCCTAGGCTCGGAATTTAATTTCAGCCCTTATTCTTATGTTTTATGATATGCTGAACATTTTTCTTCTACAACAACATCAAATTCTACTCTATCATATAGTTATGAACATTAGGTATTTTACCGATTATGCCGCTTTACT
>NW_026440838.1:0-8950 GCF_025698485.1 Gossypium arboreum | reverse complement strand
CGCCGCCTATGGAGAAGGATGAACAATTTTTTTTCTTTTTTTTTCATACTCTTATTTTATTATTTCAAACATGCACACTAGCAAAACATGTTTAAGACATGTTTTCTTTTGCCCATATTCATCACCATGGTCGCCACTATAGTCAAATTTGGGGAATTTGACATGCAAGGACAACATTTCCTAGTGTGCATCAATAGGCCACTTCCACATTTGCCTATCTCAAATTCTAAATTTTTCACACAAGTCCTTTCTAGTGAAATTCACCTTTATAACACTAAATCAATCATCAAAAAATGTCATACATGAATACTCACATATTATAGGCATCAAAATAAATTTTAAATTATTGCTATGCCTCGTTTTGTGGTCCCAAACCACATTCCGGCTAGGGTCTATTTTGGGCTCAACTCCCCCTCTTAAGGAATTTTCGCCCCAAAATCTTACTAAATAGGTTCGATATCGCCTTCATAGAGTTCTCGGTCTCCCAAGTAGCTTCTTCTATCCCGGCTTGAGCCATAACATTCACTAGCAACCCGCTTGTTTCGCAACTCTTTCACTTCTCGTGATAGGATACGAATCGGTTCTTCTTCATAACTCATATTAGCTTGAATTTCAATTCCGATGGACTAATCACGCATGGATCGGATCTATAACGCCAAAGCATCAAACGTGGAAGACATCGTGAACCTTTTGAGTTCGGGGCAAAATCAAACGATATGCCACCGGACCGACTCGCCTCGATATCTCATATGGCCCAATGAACCTCGGCTCAACTTGCCCTTACTCAACTCGAGTATCTTTTTCCAAGGCGATACCTTGAGAAACACTTTATCACCCACCGAACTCGATATCCTTACGCTTCATATCCGCTGCATTTATTCACGATCAAGGCTATCTTCAAACTTTCACGGATTACTTTCACTTCGCTCAAGATCCCTAATCAAATCCACAAAATCTTGCTTTCACCAAGCTCACCAAAACAATGGTGTACGATTTACGCCTCGCAAAAGCCTCGTAGGTGCCATCTTACTCGATTGAAAGCTATTGTTGTAAGCGAATTCAATCAACGGCAAATACCGCTCCCATGAACCACCAAACTCGAGGACCAACATCTTAACATATCCTCGAGTATCCAATTATCCTTCGGATTGACCATCGGTTGGGGTGAAAGGCGGTTGAAATGCAACTTGGTACCCAAAGCTTCTGCAACTTTTTCCAAAATCGCGAGGTAAATCTCGGATCTCTATCCGACACGATGGAAATAGGCACCCTGTAATTTCACAATCTGAAAACGATAATTCCGCTTAATTTGTCCATTGATAAATCCGTATGTACGGGACAAAGTCGACTTAGTCAATCGATCTACCACGACCCAAACCGCATCCTTCTTACTTGGTCGACAATGGCATCCGGACAAAAGTCCATTGTGACTCGATCCCATTTCCACCTGGTATCGTGATTGGTCAAGTAATCCCAAGGCACCGATGTTCCGCTTTCACTTGTTGACATATTAAACATTTCAAACAAAGTCGAGATGTTTCTCATACCATGCCACCAAAATCGACGTTTCAAATCATTGTACATCTTCGATTCTCGTGGATTGCCATTCGCTACAATGGCTTCATTCGAATTATCGAAATGAGTTCAATTCTTGGGACACAGACGACTTTTGAACCTCAAACAATCGCATCACGATTTGAAACTCCGAGTCCTTGTTCGAACACACGCACTCGCTTTGCAACCAACTCCATCGACTTTTCGAGCTTCTCAATTTGGTGTGTCAATAATGGTTTGGCTTTCATTTCAGCCACTAACACACCGTCGGATCGGATAGACAAGTGCACATTCATCGCAGAAAGTGAATAACGATTTACGACTCAAGGCATCCGCAACCACATTCGCCTTTCCCGGTGATAGTCAATGATCACCATAATCCTTTAAACCGAGCCAACGCCTTTGTCGCAGATTTAAGTCTCTGGGTCATCAAATACTTGAGACTTTTGTGATCCGAGTATACATGGCACCTTTCACCAAATAAGTAATGTCGCCAAATCTTTAACGCGAATACGATGGCGCCAATTCGAGATCATGAGTCGGATAATTTTTCTCATGTGGCTTTAATTGCCTCGACGATAGGCCACAACTCGACCTTCTTGCATTAATACGCAACCTAACCCAAGTAGAGAGGCGTCGCTATAGATGACAAACTCCTTGCCGGACTCGGTTGCACTAGAATTGGGGCTTCACCAAATAAGTTTTCATTGATCAAGCTTTTTTGGCATTTTCCTCCATTCAACTTAACATCCTTTTGGAGAAGCCACATCGGGTATCGTTGAGAAGCCTTTACAAATCGTTGGTAATAACCTGAAGCCCCAAAAGCTTCGAACCTCGAATATTTCTGAGGCTTCCAATTTAGTATGGTGAAATTTTATTCGGTCAATTAATACCCGATGCAGATACCACATGACCCAAGAAGCTAACCTCTCTTAACCGTAACTCACACTTGTAACTTAGATATAATTGCTTGTCCCGAAAATTTGGCAAGACTAACCGCAGTGTTCAAAGATGTTCGGTCTCATTTCTTGAATAGACCAAGATGTCATCAATGAAACGACTACTTAATCGATCCAAATATGGTCTAAAGATTCGATTCATTAAATCCATAAATACCGTAGGGCATTAGTGAGCCCAAACGGCATCACCAGAACTCATAGTGACCATATCTCGCTCAAGGCGCCTTGGGCACGCCTCAATCTCGGATTCGCAATTGATAGTAGCCCGATCTCAAATCTATTTTCAAAACACCGAAGCTCCTTGCTTGATCGAACAAGTCATCAATACGTGGCAACGGATATTTGTTCTTTATCGCCGCTTTGTTGTCGACGATAGTCGATGCACCGCATGGTTCCATCCTTCTTCTTCACGAACAACACCGCGACCCCAAGGCGTAAAAACTCGAAAGCAAAACCTCTATCCACCAATTTGCAACCGAAGTTTTCAACCCTTCGCCTGTGTGCCATACGATACGGAGCTATCGAAATTGGAGTGGTACCGTACCAATTGATGCCAAATTCTATTTCCAATGTGGTAAACCCGCAATTCTTGGAAAACATCCGGTATTCACAAACCACGCACGATTCGGTTTCTTCTCCGATTCCTTGTCATCGAGCATGTACGCAAGGTACGCCGCACCCTTTTCTTACATATTTCGCCAACATCAGATATTATACCGGCAACCCTTTTAAGTCCGTGGACTCAACCCAATTATTTCATTATTCAGCACCTCAAATCGATAGTTTTGTTTTGCAATTTACAACCGATCGGCATGGTCAACCAATCCAAACCAAGAATAACATCGAACTCATCGAATGGCAAAAGCATTAAGTCCCCGGAAAACAAGAACCTCGAACACTAGGGACTTTTTTGCACACTTTGTTAACAAGCACGAATGACCCAAGGGTTTGACACCAATTACAAACTCAAGAGACTCAATGGGCAAAGTCTTCTCGATGCTAAGGTTTCACATATATATGAATGAGTAGAACCGTGGTCAATCAAAGCAATTACATTTGTATTGAAAAGAGTGAAGGTACTGCAATAACATCCGGAGAGGCAAGATCCTCGGATGGCAGTAGGCATAAGTCCTAGCAGGAGCACGAGCCTCGGATCCGATGGTAGCATCTCTAGATCCTCTCGACCGCCAATCGACATTGCCCATATTTCTAGGTGGCCTACCTCGAAAGCGGTAGCACCCGGGTTTGCCCTCCGACTTGCATTCTGCTCATGCATCCTGCAATCCTTCATAAAGTGGTCACCGATCCACACTTATAGGGAGCGATCACGAAACCAACACCCCCAATGCCATTTACCACAATGTGGACACTACCCTCTCGGCGATCATTTCGCCACCGGCGATCGAGGTGACTGTGGGTCACGGGGTCGATCGGCCCTCATCTAGAAAAGCCCAAACGCCTAGACTGCCGATCATCTCAAATCTCTTCGATGCTTGTTGAAGAGACTTTCCGAGGACCTCTTTAATTCTCCAATCCCCACATCAGCTTTTTGTTTCTCCTTTCTAAGCTCTTGCTACAAGCTCGCTCAACAAGTACTACGAACTCCGATCTCGAGAATGCCAACAAACATCCTTATATCATCATTCAGCCCATCCCGGCCACATAATAGCTTCGACGAAATGCATTCTCGCAATGTCGCTAAGCCTCACAAACTTTCGTCGAGTCGTGAAGGACATAGAACCTTGCTTAAGATCAAGAAATTCCTCCCTTTTGGTCGATGAATCTGATCGATATACTTTTATGAACTCGTTTGAAAGAATTCCCAAGTCACTTGCTCTCTAGGCACCACAAGTCGAGTACTCCACCAATAGTAGGCGGACTCCAGCAAGGAGATGGTACACTTTAAGCACTCATCGGTGTACAGGATAGCTCATCAAGCACCCGGATAGTGTTATCTAACCAAAATTCAGGCTTCGCATCATCATCATCCGTAGCCTTAAATTCAGGGCCCCATGTTTTCAATCCTATCGACGGGGCTTACTTGACCTTATTTGGTCAACCGGAGGTATTGTAGGCGGGGTTGCATTTGTGGAATGGAGGTTGTGGAACAGCCGTGTTGGTTCGAATGTATTGATTAAACCATTCGCTCATCACACTATAAAAGGCTTGCTTAGCCTCGCATTAGGATTGCTGGCCATAGGTTGAGAGTCCGGCCGCTGTCCCTTGCGCGAGCAGGCGCCACACTCTCCACGCCATCGCTATCGCCGGTTGGGATCGGATCCATTGCTATAAACAAACACAAAGTCAAATTGTCGAAATCACCACACTATCGATTCATCATTAGATGGCATGTATAGCTAGACCTCAAACACATCACGGTAGTCCTAGAATCGACTAAACCGTGGCTCGATACTAATAAATTGTAACACCCCAAGCCCGAGACCATCGCCGGTCGGACCCGAGGGGTTAAAGCCAAGTTCACATGTTTTTGCCCACCAATTTGACATTTCCAGTCAGGCTGGAAAACTGCGCCACTGTCGCTTTAAAATCATATCTCGAGTTTCAAAACTCGAAACTGGTTTCAAATTTTCCTGAATTTAGACTCATATATCCATCCATGGATTTATTTCAGGATTTTGGTCGGGCCAATTGATACAGTTTATTAGTTAAAGTTACCCATGTTACAGGGATCGACTGTTCTGACCTTCGCGCGGTATAACTTGAATATCTCTTGTATAGGATTTAATGTTGGTGTCGTTTGTTTCTAATGAAACTAGACTCAAAATGGAATCCGTACATGTAAGGTATGTCTCCTAATTCTTTTGGATAATTTATAGTGAATTTTAAAGTTTCGACAGGGAACCCAGAAACCATTCTGGCCCTGTCTCACAATAGCTTTAATAACTCTTAACCTGTAACTCTTATGACCATTTCGTTTCTTCCATATGAAAATAGACTCATCAAGGTTCATTTACATAGCTTATTCACTATTTAATTCCATTCCTATGAATTTTGGTGATTTTTCACATTCACGCCACTGCAGCTGGCAGCATCTGTTTTAAGGTAGGACTTACCTATTTGGTAGTCTCCATGATTCAACTAGTCTTGCCATACATAGGTTCATATATGATCATTTTAACCATGCCAATGGCTGATCATATGACCAACATTCCCATTTCCAAACCATAGCCACATCATGACACCAAATATATACATACAACCCACAATTAGTCTAAGTTCATGCTCCCTTTTCGAGCCATTTTCGATGGCCATACACACTTACATTACAACGATTTAACAAACAAGAGGTAGTCCTATACATGCCATCTCAAGTTCAATCAAAAAATTTATACCAAAATGGAGGCTTGATAGTGTGGATGACTTCGACTTAACGATCCCAAACCGATTGCTTCGACAAATCTAGAAAACTAAGAGCCAAAGCAACGGGTAAGCATTTTTATGCTTAGTAAGTCTCAGGAATATAATTAACTCTAATTACAGCAATACATTCACATAGCCAAATGCACCATTTCATTAATACACATTCTTACTTCACACTTCATCATTACATAAGTTCGCAAAGCATCAATCAATTCAATAACTGAAATTCATTAGTCGATTGAGCAATGTTGCTCAAACGCCGACTTTCCAATGCACATATAACGACTTTATCCTTTGGGCTTACCGAGTGTACTAAATGAATTCATTTCAGCAACCAACACTCACCTCCAGCCCAAGATTCTTCGAATATAACCGGATATAATCACGCACAAATGCCTTCGGTCTTAGCCCGGATAGAATAACTCCGGATGAATGCCTTCGCCTTAGCCCGATATAGCCATTAGCACAATTGCCTTCGGTCTTAACCCGATATAATTTCCCGATAATTGTCTTCGGCTTAGCCCGGATATCATTCAATTTCTCATGCACACATACATCAATAATCATTGGACATACATATTTCATTTTCAATTAAGGCTCAAACACAATTATAATCATTAGCATATTCGCCGGACTTAGCCCGTAGAATTCAAATACTCATACACACATAATCAATAATCATACACAACCATATTTCATCTCACATAATTCAAGTAAGGTCATTCTTGAGGACTTACTCGGATGTTGTCGAACGGCTTTTTCGGCTATTCGATCACCTTTTCCTTCCCTTTGTCCAATAGGCCTCTTAGCTCTTGAGCTAATTCAAACAAATTCAATTTATTAAAACCTCATTGTGCTTGCTTATATTTAATATGACAAGGATTTTAAATGGTCATATGGCCACTCTTTAACTTGAATACACAATGGTCATACACATTTTATACTACATCAAGCAATTTAATACAATTTATTTGAGCATCAAGGAAATGCTAAGGCCTTCAATAGGTTACCCAAGGTCAATATTCATGTACATGTTGAGGTCAATTTTGCACTTAATACCTCACAAAAACAGCATGCAATTTACTAATTAATGCTTTGACATTGTGGCCCAAAACTTATAATATAGCATCAAGCACCTACATTGTGTAGGGCAATTGTGCTTGCAATTTCACAAGCATTCTTCCACATCTTCTTCTTTAAACCAATATATTCATCACTTAGTTCATAACCAAAACATAATGTGCAATCATATATATGCATATATGAGCATGGTCAATTTTCAAGGTGTCCATAGCCATCCAAAACACAAATTTTAACTAACATGCAAGAAGCATGAATCATGCTCAAGAATGCATCATGGCCAATATGACAATCATGTTCCTTTTCAACTTCAATCATGATAAAACAAAGAGAAAACTCAAAATCTTACTCATGAGTAGAAAATCCATCATTGCATGCATCATCATCAAGCTTCACACTTAGCATGCAATGGCTTTATCACCATAACAACTTTGCCCAAATACCATTTCCATGGCATAACAAAGATTTGAGCCATGGCTAACATGCACATCAAGTTAGCAACCAAGTCATGCATGAAACTCCTAACACAACCTCATACATACCTTAATCTTGATGTAAACTTAGCCAAATCTCCTTCTAGGTCTCTTCCAACCCAAGCATGAAGCAAAAATCCTCCCTTTTCCTTAGTAATTTCGCCAAGAAGATGAGAAAGGATGAACAAATTTTTCTTTTCTTTCCTTAGTACATTCGCAAGCCTATGGAGAAGGATGAACATTTTTTTCTTTTTTTTTCATACTCTATTTTATTATTTCAAACATGCACCACTAGCAAAACATGTTTAAGACATGTTTTTTTGCCCATATTCATCACCATGGCGCCACTATAGTCAAATTTGGGGAATTTGACATGCAAGGACAACATTTCTAGTGTGCATCAATAGGCCACTTCCACATTTGCCTATCTCAAATTCTAAATTTTTCACACAAGTCCTTTCTAGTGAAATTCACCTTTATAACACTAAATCAATCATCAAAAATGTCATACATGAATACTCACATATTATAGGCATCAAAATAAATTTTAAATTATTGCTATGCTTCTTTTGTGGTCCCAAACCACATTCCTGCTAGGGTCTATTTTGGGCTGTCAACTCCCCTTCTTAAGGAATTTTCGCCCCAAAATCTTACTCAGAATAGGTTCTGATATCGCTCTCATAGAGTTCTGCCTCCCAAGTAGCTTCTTCTATCCCGTGCTTGAGCCATAACACTTTCACTAGCGAACCCGCTTGTTTCGCAACTCTTTCACTTCTCGTGATAGGATACTAATCGTTCTTCTTCATAACTCATATTAGCTTGAATTTCAATTCTGATGGACTAATCACGCGATGGATCGGATCTATAACGCCAAAGCATCAAACGGAAGACATCGTGAACCTTTGAGTTCGGGGCAAAATCAAACGATATGCCATCGGACCGACTCGCTCGATATCTCATATGGCCCAATGAACCTCGGCTCAACTTGCCCTTACTACGAACTCGAGTATCTTTTCCAAGGCATACCTTGAGAAAGACTTTATCACCCACCGATACTCGATATCCTTACGCTTCATATCCGCATTTACTTCGACGATCAAGGCTATCTTCAAACTTTCACGATTACTTTCACTTTCGCTCAAAGATCCCTAATCAAATCCACCCAAAATCTTGCTTTCACCAAGCTCATCCAAAACAATGGTGTACGGCATTTACGCTGCACAAAGCCTCGTAGGTGCCATCTTAATACTCGATTGAAAGCTATTGTTGTGTTTAATTCAATCAACGGCAAATACCGCTCCCATGAACCACCAAACTCGAGGACGAACATCTTAACATATCCTCGAGTATCCGAATTATCCGCCGGATTGACCATCGGTTTGGGGTGAAAGGCGGTTAAATGCAACTTGGTACCCAAAGCTTCTTGCAACTTTTTCCAAAATCGCGAGGTAAATCTCTGATTCTATCCGACACGATGGAAATAGGCACCAATTTCACAATCCC
>NW_026440837.1:0-9767 GCF_025698485.1 Gossypium arboreum | reverse complement strand
TACGAGGCATTGTCAAACATATACAATCATTCATGCAAAAATCGAGCCATAAAATTTTCATCCAAATTAAAACTTTTCAAACACATGTATATCATCCTTATATAGGCCTTCAAGGCCTAAAACATATATTGGGATGGTTCGGGACTAAACCGAGAACTTTCGATAAACTTTGGACAACTTAGCAAATTTCTTGCTTTGGAGAGTCACACGCCTGTGTGTGTTGAACTATGTGGTCACATACGCCCATGTGGCTTGGGACATGCCCATGTAACTCTTTGTTTGTGACATCAACAAAACAATTTGAACCACACGTCAGGCCACACACCGTGTGCTAGGCGGTCCTCTACATGATGGAGACACATGGCAGTGTCTCTTCAAGTGGCTAACACTTAGGCTATTTTCCAAGCCTTCATGTTTCCCATAAACCCTTACAACCTTATACACATCAAACGCACAACTCATGGCATCATTTTAGTGATTAAACACCCTTTATTAAGACACATTAAACCTTAGCTCGTCATTATACATATGTTCCACCTACTCATGATAAACTAGTCTAGCCACATTATTACACATTCATTTGACCTTGTCATCTCATTAATCACTTATACCATTAAAATATGGTTACTAACTTATAAATTAAACATCAATGTTCAAGGCACTATCATCTTATTACCATATTACACGTTTAATTCATGGTCATGACCACCTTGATTGGTCATAAAACACGCATTCAACACACATGACATATTACCAACCATGCATGGCAAACAAACATATTCATATCATCACATCATATGCATTAAAACGTAACATGATTAGCTAGACTTACAAACCATAATGAATATGAGCCACCTCTCATGGCCATATACAATAGCTCGATATAGGCCAATACATTTAGCCAAATCATAATAACACATGTCATAGAACTAGGTCCCTATACAAGCTACTCACTTGATATTTCTAACATATGTATCAATACTCCAAAGGTATTGGCTTGATAGTGTGATGCTGCCTCCAACGATCTCCAACCCCGAGCCGACCTGACAATACTAAAAGAAATGGAAAGGAGGGAGTAAGCTTTATGCTTAGTAAGCTCGCATGAAAAATAATAAGCAATGTATTAACATGCTATTTTTCAATTCCTCTCTATTTATGTAAAGTCCAGTTAAGTTATTTTCTCAAGTCACGGACACTAAATTATTTATATCCAGAGCTACGAAACTCAAAATTGAGAACCGCTAATTTTCCCAGAAACTAGACTCACATATCTTGTTACCATAAAATTTTCAAAATTTTTTCGTCTAGCCAATAAGTAAAGTTTACTCTTTAAAGTCACCCCTATTTCACTGCCTGACAGTTCCGATCCCTCTGCACTAAGAATTAATTATCTCTTCATCCAAAATTTGGATAATGTTCCTATTTGTTTCTTTCAAAATAGACTCCTTAAGGCTTTTAAGCATATAAATTATTACCAATAATTTTTTTATAATTTTAATGATTTTCCCAAATCAGAACAGGGGATTCCAAAATCATTTTAACTCTGTCTCACAAAAAGTCAAATATCTCATAATATAAATTATTTTGCTAACATCGTTTCCTTTAAATGAAAATAGACTCAAAAATCTTTTATTTCATATTTTATTCAACTTTTAATTCGATTTACACAATTTTTGGTGATTTTTCAAAGTCACACAACTATTGCTGTCCAAAACTGTTTTATTACTAAATTTCACTCTTTCATGTTTCCATTGTAGTAACTTTCATTGTAACACTTACTCGTATCAATCTTACCAAAGTTCGATCACATAACGAGCACGTTGCTCATAAGTTTACACACGAATCACTTATTTATCACATATTCATATTCAATTACACCTAGTCATTTCCCGTTAAACACATCGAAATAATAATGGATGCCCGGTGGCCTACACATAGTACCACCGTTGTAGTCAAAGCTACCTTCTTCACAAAGTGGCCTTCACATAGTACCACACTTGTGACCAAAGCTATCTTTTACACATAGTGGCCTGCACTTAGTACCACACATGTGACAGCTATCTGCACGATAGTAGCCTGCACTTAGTACTAGACATGTGACCTAACCATCTGGTACACGTAGTAGCCTACACTTAGTACTACACATGTGAGCTAAAACCATTTTAAACACATAGTAGCCAGCATATAGTACTACACATGTGTTCTCACAACGGATCATTCGTATCTTTTTTATTCCAAAAGTCCAACCAGGAAATTCCTCACTTTTCAACATTTTACCAATTCATCCATAATCAATTTCAATTCATAATTTACATAAAGTGATCATTCAATATGTAACCACCTCTCATATAATAACAAAATATTATAACATAAGTAAAAACGATATATTATTTACATACAAACTTACCTTCGTTTTCACTCTTTCACAAGCTATCCAACTTAATAAAACATCATGTTATATCAAATTCTCAATATATTCAACTATTATATAGCAAGCCATCAATGATTGAACCATCAAACATTTCATATGCTACTAGTAATATATCATTGTTCTCACAAATTTTATATACCATTCTTTCATCACTTTTCAATATATTAAATCATGCCATTCATGCAATAATAATATATAATTTTCAATTCAAATACAGCATTGAAATATTATTGACACGAACTTACCTCGGCACCAAAATAGCAAAAAGGAACCTAACTGTTCATTTTCCATTTTCACCGATCTAGGTCCAATCCTCATTTTCCTTGATGTATAATATCACATTTAGTCCAATTATTATTCACATTACTTAATGTGATCCAAAATCGTATTTTGAAAAATTACATTTTGCCTAAACTTTATCAAAATTACACTTTTGCCCTAGGCTCATAAAGTGATTTTTATTCAATTTTCTCACTCTATAGGTCTAGTTGAACCATTTACATAACTATTAGAAACTTCAATTCTCATCAAAACACCCTTTTATACCATTTTACTTACAAAATGGTCCTTTCGAACGTTTTCATCGAAAATCGCTTGGTAAAATCGTTTATTTAACGACAACACTCATTTTCTACCATTAGACATCAAAATGCATGCATGTCACACATGGGTCAATTTTAAACATGATCCCTAGCTCAAATTAATGGTAGAAATAGATAGATCTTATTACGAGAATTGCAAAACGTAAAAATCATTAAAAGCGGCTAGAATAGACTTACAATCGAGCTTGGAAGCTTGAAAAACCTATCCATGGTTTCTCCATGCAATTTTCGCCAAGAGGTTGAAGATGGATAAATTTTGGATTTTAATTTTGTTTTAATTCATTTTAATAACTAAATGACCAAAATGCCCTTAATAAAAAACTTTGGAAACATGCCTAACCATGTCCATTTTTGTCCACCAACTTAACCAATGATATAATTACCATATTAGGACTTCAAATTTAAAATTTCATAACAATTGGACACCTCTACCATGTAGAACTCAACTTTTGCACTTTTACGATTTAGTCCTTTTGACTAAATTGAGTGCACAAATGTCAAAATTTTCGAACGAAATTTTCACAAATTCATTCTGTAAAATTGTAGACCATAAAAATATAATAAAAATAAAATTTTCCTCATCAGATTTGTGATCTTGAAACCACTGTTCTGACTAGGCCTAAAATCGGGATGTTATATTTCTCCCCCATTTATGGATTTTTTTCCTCGAAAATCTTACCAGAAAAGTAGTTTTGGTTTTTTACTTATTTTCCTCAATCCTATTATCGATGTCAAAGAACTTTCACTCAAGCTGAGCTTTTACTACCTATCTCTTAAATTCCACATACAAGAATCATGAGTGGTTTTCATTTTACAACACTTTCACTGAAACTTAATCTCCATCAGAAAGTTCATGTACTCAAAAGTCCGATCCATACTATCATGTTACATATACATTCATACCTCAATCTTTTTCGAATTTGAATAGTGAAACTAGCCAGTTCATCTCGACCTCATACTCTTTATAATTCCACACAGTCCAATTATTTTCCAATTCAACTCTCAGTTACCTTTCATTTCAAGGCCTCCTCTGGCTTTCCCAAGAAATCATGATATGAAACCCGAATCTCAATCTGATTAGTGACTAGAATCTCAAGATGTCCAACATTCATAAAGACATGAAATTCCTCGAACATGATGAGCAAAAATTCAGTACATACCAGCATGATTTACATATCTTGTCAAATATTTAACTATAAGCTACATGACATTTTTCTCTTTCAAAGACAGTGATGATCCTGATAGGGCCTTGAGGATAATCCTTTCTCATTTTCCATCCTAATATCAATACTGGCAGAGATAACTCTGGTAGAACCTGATGCTCAGCTTTAACCCCATTAACATTTCAAATATTCTTACACAAGGATCATACAATAACCATCTCAACATCTTTTAATACCCAAGTCATTTACACTATAGCAAACTCAGGTCTTTCTATGACATCAGATACTTTAAGCTATCACTTGTCTTCTTGTCTTAAAGCACATCACCATTCAAACAACAATACATCACTGAAAATCGAGAACTCAACCCAGACTAGACCGGTTTAAAAGGCTTCGGTTAACAATGTTCTCATCTGTCCAAGCTTTGCCAATCATGAATTAAGCCATTAATTTCACAAGACAAAAATTTTACCACTTAAGCTTTTGCCAATGTTAAATCCTTATACAGAAATTTAGAGACATCCAAATACTAAGATCACCGATCACTATGATCAAATCGAGGCATAATCATACTTGATATATATATCGCAAGCTAAAAGTCATACTTTAACTATAAGCTATGTTCGACAAGTTGCAAGATAAAGATGACCAAGAATTCAAGATAAGGAAATCCATAACGGAGAAATCCTGAATATAGAAATCTAACACAAAGAAATCCAAAACAAGAAAATCTAATCAGACTGACAATGCCTTTGTCTATCATTAAGATCAGGGAACATTTCCATATTACAAAAATTCATCAGAGAATATACAACGACTACAAAATATTTCTAGAAATAAATGGACTCCTAGAGTGCCTTACGAGACAACCATCATCTACTTACTGTAATTACCATACCCAAACATCTCACATTCGAACATTATTCCTTTAACTATTTTTTGCATCAGAATTTCCATATTATTATTTTCACTAAAGGAGATCAGCTCATGAGGGAATTTCAATCAATACATTTCTCGACATCATACTAGGATAAGTCATTTTACCAAAATTAACCTTTTCACTAACTGCGATGTTGCGAAAATTAAACAATCTTTCGGTTAATTCGATATCTTTCTAGCTTATGTCTGTACTTATCAACCCATTCTCAATCTCTAATCATGCTTGTAACCATTCTATCACTGAACTCTTTGGTTTCTCACCCGAGAACTCATTCAACACAAATCTCAGGAATTTTCGTTATAAAACACCACTTTGGTAAGGGAGAGGGAGTCGTAGGGCCTCTAACTCGACTCTTATATACATTTACATGTAACACAATTTTCATCATCATAGCAACATTATTACAATAATCTCATTCATTTCAGGTAAACTTAACTTTTATATTGATTTTACGCCCACTTTCTAGTTATCTCATTTTAACAAGTATACCTATGCATGTATTCCATGTTTTCTGGATAACTTTACTTATCTATACATTTAATCATACAAGTCATGCACATGATATCATACAAGGGCCAACAAACATAGATAAGTTTATCACAATCTATACTTTTACCTAGTACATCATCATTTAGATATATCATTACAATCATATAAATCAGTCCAAGCAATTTAACACATTTACTCAAATTATACAAGCTTGCCAATCATGATCATCCAAACAGATATACATGAATATTCATCCTATTAATATTTTTGATAAGTTATCTAAACACATACATTTACTCGAGCAATTCAATCACATACACTATGGAATTATCATCAATCATAAGTAAGTTCATTATGCCATATAATCCTTTATCTCATTTCAATAATTCATTTCAATCTATCAAATTTTAATATCCAAACGGGACAATGACATTTTATCCCTAACAGGATATTATGAATCTCATTCGTACCTTTCCAAGTTTTAACTCATCATGATTGTACTTTACTCAAATACCTCATTACCACAATCAATATGGTCGGATATAGCTTGGTTGGAGGGTACCTTTGTCTAAACAAAGTGGCTATCATACGAGTCGAGAAACATCACACTATCTCAGATCGGTTGCATGTATAGCTAGACTCCCATACATATGCTAGGTTAGTCTGAGAAGTGACTAAACAATAACTCTGATACCACTAAATGTAACACCCCTTACCCATACCCCGGACCAGGATAGAATACGAGGCATTACCGAACACATACACAGTCATTCATGTAAAAATCGGGCTATAAAATTTTCATCCAAATTAAAACTTTTCAAACACATGTATATCGTCCCTTATACGTGCCTTCGAGGCATAAAAAATACATCGGGGTGGTTCGGGACTAAACCGAGAACTTTCGATAAACTTTGGACAACTTAGCAAATTTCTTACTTTGGAGAGTTACACACCCTTCAGTGTTGAACAGTGTGGTCACACATGCCCATCTGGCTTAGGACACGCCCATGTAACTCTCTATCTGTGACATCATAGAAATAATTTAAACACACGACGACCACACACCCATGTACTAGGTCGGGTCCTCTACATGGTGAGACACATGGCCGTGTCTCTGCCTGTGGCTAACACTTAGGCTATTTTCCAAGCCTTCATGTTTCCTATAAACCCTTACAACCTTATAAACATCAAACTCACAACTCATGGCATCATTTTAGTGATTAAACACCCTTTATTAAGACACATTAAACCTTAGCTCGTCATTATACATATGTTCCACCTACTCATGATAAACTAGTCTAGCCACATTATTACACATTCATTTGACCTTGTCATCTCATTAATCACTTATACCATTAAAATATGGTTACTAACTTATACATCAAACATCCATGTTCAAGGCACTATCATCTTATTACCATATTACACGTTTAATTCATGGTCATGACCACCTCTATTGGTCATAAAATACACATTCAACACACATGACATATTACCAACCATGCATGGCAAACAAGCATATTCATATCATCACATCATATGCATTAAAATGTAACATGATTAGCTAGACTTACAAACCATAATCAATTTGAGCCACCTCTCATGGCCATATACAATAGCTCGATATAGGCTAATACATTTAGCCAAATCATAATAACACATGTCATAGAACTAGGTCCCTATACATGCCACTCACTTGATATTTCTAACATATGTATCAATACTCCAAAGGTATTGGCTTGATAGTGTGATGCTGCCTCCAATGATCTCCAACCCAGGCCAATCGACAACACTAAAAGAAATGGAAAGGAGGGAGTAAGCTTTACGCTTAGTAAGCTCGCATGAAAAATAATAGGCAATGTATTAACATGCTATTTTTCAATTACTCTCTATTTATTCAAAGTCTAGTTAAGTTGTTTTCTCAAGTCATGGACACTAAATTATTTATATATGGAGCTACGAGACTCAAAATTGAGAATCGATAATTTTCCCAGAAACTAGACTCACATATATTATTACCATAAAATTTTAGAATTTTTTGGTTTAGCCAATAAGTAAATTATATTCTTTAAAGTCACCCCTATTTCGCTGTCCTACAGTTCCGACCCCTCTGCACTAAAAATTAATTATCTCTTCATACAAGATTTGGATAATGTTCCCGTTTGTTTCTTTTAAAAATAAACTCATTAAGTCTTTTAAGCATATAAATTATTACCAATAATTATTTTTGTACAATTTTAATGATTTTCCCAAATCGAACAAGGATTCCAAAATCATTCTAACTCTCTCACAAAATTCAAATATCTCATAATATAAATTATTTTTCTTATTGAACTTCTAATTAGACTTATACTATTTTTGGTGATTTTTCAAAGTCACACATTTCTTGTCCAAAACTATTTTATTACTAAATTTCACTCTTTCATGTTTTCTTTGTAGTAACTTTCATTGTAACACTTACTCAGTATCAATCTTACCAAAGTTCGATCACATATCGAGCATGTTGCTCATAAGTTTACACACGAACCTTCTCTTATTCATCACATAGTCATATTCAATTACACCTAGTCATTTCCCATTGAACACATCGAATAATAATGGATGCCCGTGGCTGCACATAGTACCACGTTGTAGTCAAAGCTACCTTCTTCACAAAGTGGCCTTCACATAGTACCACACTTGTGACCAAAGCTATCTTTTACACATAGTGGCCTGCACTTAGTACCACACATGTGGCCGAAGCTATCGGATACGCATAGTAGCCTGTACTTAGTACTACACATGCGACCTAACCATTTGGTACACGTAGTAGCCTGCACTTTTACTACAGTGACCTAAAACCATTTTAAACACATAGTAGCCTACACATAGTACTACACATGTGTTCTCACAACGGATCATTCAGATATTTTCTATTCGAAGGTCCAACCGGAAATTCTTCACTTTTCAACATTTTACCAATTCATCCATAATCAATTTCAATTCATAATTTACATCAAGTGATCATTCAAGATGCAACCACCTCCCATATAATAACAAAATATTATAACATAAGTAAAAAGCGATATATTATTTACATACAAACTTACCTTCCTTTTCATTCTTTCACAAGTTTTCCAACTTAATAAAACATCATGTTATATCAAATTCTCAATATATTCACTATTATATAGCAAGCCATCAATGATTGAACCATCAAACATTTCATGTGCTACTAGTCATATATCATTGTTCTCATAAATTTTATATACCATTCTTTCATCACTTTTCAATATATTAAATCATGCCATACGTGCAATACTAATATAGGATTTTCAATTCAAATATAGCATTGCAATATTATTGACACGAACTTACCTAGGCACCAAAATAGCAAAACGGAACCTAACAGTCGATTTTCTATTTTCACCCGATCTAGGTCCAATCCTCATTTTCCTTGATCTATAATATCACATTTAGTCCAATTATTAGTCACATTACTTAATGTAATCCAAAATCACATTTGTCCAAAATTACATTTGTGCCCTAAACTTTGTCAAAATTACACTTTTGCCTCTAGGCTCGTAAAGCGATTTTTATTCAATTTTCTCACTCCATAGGCCTATTCAAACCATTTTCATAACTATAGAAAACTACAATTTTCATCAAAGCAACCTTTTATACCATTTTACAACTTTTACAAAATGGTCCTTCTGGACATTTTCATCGAAAATTGCTTAGTAGAAATCGTTTATTTAACATCGAACACTTATTTTCTACCATTAGACATCAAAATGCATTCATTTCACAGATGGGTCAATTTTTAAACATGAACCCTAGCTCAAATTAATGGTAGAAATAAATAGATCTTGTTATGGGGTTGTAAAAATGTAAAAATCATTAAAAACGGGGCTAGAATGGACTTACAATCGAGCTTGGAAGCTTGAAAACCCTATCCATGGTTTCTCCATGCAAGTTTCGGCTGAGAGGTTGAAGATGATAAAAATTGGCTTTTAATTTTGTTTTTAATTCATTTTAATAACTAAATGACCAAAATGCCCTTAATGAAAAACTTTGGAAACATGCCTAACCATGTCCATTTTTGTCCACTAACTTAACCAATGGTCTAATTACCATATAAGGACCTCAAATTTAAAATTTCA